>NW_023045334.1:0-37321 GCF_011762505.2 Arvicanthis niloticus | reverse complement strand
CCCGAGTGATGAAAATACAGAAGGTCATCCAGAGAGGGGAGAAGACAGAGGGGCCTCCAGAGAGAGGAGAAGAGAGAAGGCATCCAGAGAGAGGAGATTACAGAAGGGCATCTAAAGAGAAGAGCAAAGAAGGGCATCCAGAGAGAGGAGAGAACAGAAGGGCATCCAGAGAGAGGAGAGTACACAAAAGCATCCAGAGAGTTGAGAGAACAGAAGATCTTCCAGAGAGAGGAGAGAACACAAGGGCATCCACACAGATGAGGGAACAGAAGATCATGCATAGGGAGAACTGAACAGAAGAGCATCCAGAGATATGAGAGGACAGAATAGAATCTAGAGAGAGGAGACAACAGAAGGGCATCCAGAGAGTTGATGAGACAGAAGGGCATTCAGAGAGAGGAGAGGACAGAAGGGTATCCAGAGAGAGGAGAGGACAGAAAGGAATCTAGAGAGAGGAGAGAACAGAAAGGCATGTAGATAGAGGAGAGGACAGAAGGGCATCCACAGATTGGGAAGAACAGAAGAGCATTGAGAGAGAGGAGACAACATAAGGGAATCCAAAGACAGGAGAGAATCGAAGAGCATCCAGAAAGCAGAGAGAACAGAAGGGCATCCAGAGAGATGAGAGGGCAGAAAAAAATCCAGAGAGAGGAGAGGACAGAATGGCATCCAGAGCGTGGAGAGTACAGAAATGCATCCAGAGAGAGGTGAGGACAGAAGGGCATCCAGTGAGAGGAGATTACAGAAGGGCATCCAGAGAAAGGAGACAATAGAAGGACATCCATAGAGCAGAGATGATAGAAAGGAATCCAGAGAGATGAGAGAACAGAAGAGCATCCAGAGACAGGAGAGACACAGGGCATCCAGAGAGATTAGAGAACAGAAGTTCTTCCAGAGAAAGGAGAGAACAGAAGGGCATCCACAGAGATGAGCGAACAGATCATCCAGAGAGAGAAGGGAACAGAAGGGCATCCAGTGGGATGAGAGGACAGAAGAGAATCTAGCAAAAGGAGAGAACTGAAGGGCATCCAGAGAGATGAGAAGACAGAGGGCATCCAGAGAGAGGAGAGGACTAAAGGGCATTCAGGCAGAGGAAAGAACAGAAGGGCATGCAGAGAGAGGAGAAAACAGAAGGGCATCCGGAAAGAGGAGAGAACAGAGGGTAATCCAGAAAGAGGAGACAAAAAATGTCATCCAGAGTGACATAAAGACAGAAGGGCATCCACAGAGAGGAGATGACAGAAGAGCATCCAAAGAGAAGAGAACAGAAGGGCATCCAGAGAGAAGAGAAGATAGAAGGGCATCCTGAGTGTTGAGAGTACAGAAAGGAATGTAGAGAGAGAACTAGACAGAAGGGCATCCATAGATAGGTGAAATCCAAAAGGCATCTAGAGAGAGGAGAAGACAGAAGGGCATCCATAGAGATGATTGGACAGAGGAGCATCCTGTGAGTGGAGAGATTAGAAGGGCATCCAGAGAAAGGGGAAGACAGAAGTGCATCGGAAGAGAGGAAAAGACAGAAGGGCTTCCAGAGAGGAGAGAACAGATGGTCATCCATAGAGACGAGAAGACAGTAGGGCATCCAGAGAGAGGAGAGAACAGAAAGGCTTCCAGAGAGAGAAGAGAAAGAAAGTCATCCAGATTGATGAAAAGTCAGAAGTGCATCCAGAGAGAAGAGAAGTCAGAAGGGCATCCAGAGAGAGGAGAAGACAAAAGGGCATCCAGAGATATAAGAGAACAGAGAAGCATCCATAGATAGAATATAATAGAAGGGCATCCAGAGAGATGAGAGGAAAGAAAGGAATATAGAGAAGAGAAAATAGAAGGGCATGTAGAGAGAGGAGAAGACAGAAGGGCATCCAGAGAGAGTAGAGGAAAAATGGTAATCCAAAGACAGAAGAGGACAGAATTTCATCCAGGGAGAGGAGAGGACAGAAGGCCATCCAGCAAGAGGAGAGAACAGAAAAGCATCCAGAGAATGGAGAGAACAGAATAGCATCGGAAGAAAGGAGAAAACAGAAGGACATCAAAAGAGAGGAGAGGACAGAAGGTCATCCATAGCAAAGAGAAGATACAGGAGAGCCTCCATAGAGAGAAGAGTACAGAAAGGAAAAGAGAGATATTAGAGAACAAAAAGAAATTCAGAGAGAAAAGAGGAAAGAAGGGCATTCAAGAGAGGAGAGAACAGAAGGGAATCCAGAGAGATGAGAGAATAGAAGAGCATCCAGAGATAGGAGAGGACACAAGGGCATCCAGAGATATGATAGAACCGAAGATCTTCCATAGAGAGGAGAGAACAGAAGGTCATTCACAGAGATGAGCGAACAGAAGATCATCCAGAAGGATGAGAGTACAGAATAGAATCTAGAGAGAGAATAGAACAGAAGGGCATCCAGAGAGATGATGAGACAGAAGGTCATCCAGAGAGTGGAGACAAGAGAAGGTCATCCATAGTGACGAAAAGACAGAAGGGTATCCAGAGAGAGAAGAGGACAGAAGGGCATCCAGATAGAAGAGAAGACAGAAGGGCATCCAGAGAGATGCGAAAGAAAGAAAGGCATGAAGATGTTGGAGAAGAAAGAAGGGCATGCATAGATAGGTGAAAACAGAAGGGTATCCAGAGAAAAAAGAAGACAGAAGGACATACAGAGAAATGACTGTACAGAAGGGCATTCTGAGAGTGGAGAGATCAGAAGGGCATCCAGAAAGAGGGCAAGACAGAAGGGCATCCTGAGAGAGGAAAGGACAGAAGGTCATCAAGAGAGAGGAAAGAACAGAAGGGCATCCAGAGAGAGGAGAAGACAGAAGGCATCTGGATAGAGGAGAGAACAGAAGGTCATACAAAGAGAGGAGACAATAGACGGTCATCAAGAGAGACAAAAAGACAGAAGGGAATCCAGAGAAAGGATAGAACTGAAGGGCTTCCAGAGAGATGAGAGGACAGAAGTGAATCTAGAGAGAGGAGAGAACAAAAAGGCATGTACAGAGAGGAGAACACAGAAGGGCATCCATATAGAGGGGAAAACAGGACATGCAGAGAGAGAAGACAGAAGGGCATCTGGAATGAGGAGAGAACAGAAAGGCATCCAGAAAGAGTAGAGGACAAGAGGGCATCCAGAGAAAGTAGAATACAGAAGAGTATCCAGGGAGAGGATTGGACACAAGGGCATCCAGAGAGATGAGAGAACAGAAGAGCATCCAGAGAGAGGAGAGGACACAAGGGCATCCAGAGAGATGAGAGGACACAAGGGCATACAGAGAGATGAGAGAACAGAAGATTTTCCAGAGAGAGGAGTAAACAGAAGGCCATCCACAGAAATGAGCGATCAGAAGATCATCCAGAGAGAGAAGAAAACATAAGAGCATCCTGAGGGATGAGAGTACAGAAGAGAATCTAGAGAGATGAGACAACAGAAGAGGATCCATAGAGAGAAGAGAACAGAGTGGCATCCAGAAAGATGAGAGGAATGAAGGGAAATTAGAGTGCTGAGAGAACAGAAAGGCAGCCAGAGAGAAGAGAAGACAGAAGAGCATCCAGAGAGAGAAGAGGACAGAAGGGCATCCAGAGAGAAGAGAAGACAGAAGGGCATCCAGAGAGAGGAGAGAACAGAAGGACATTCAGAGAGATGAGAGTACAGGTGAGCCTCCATAGAGAGAAGAGAACAGAAAGACAAAGAGAGATATTAGAGGACAGAAGGGACTCCAGAGAGAGAAGAGGACAGAAGGGCATGCAAGAGAGGAGAGAACAGAAGGGCATCCAGAGAGAGGAGAAGATACAAGGGCATCCAGAGTGGGGAGAAGACAGAAGGGAATCCAGAGAGAGGAGAGAATATAAGTGCATCCAGAGTGAGGAGAAGACAGAAGGCATCCAGAGAGAGGAGATTATAGAATGGCATTCAGGGAGAAGAGAAAAGATGAGTATCCAGAGAGAGGAGAGAACAGAAGGGCATCCAGAGAGAGGAGAGGACAAGAGAGCATCCAGAGAGATGAGAGAACAGAAGATCTTCCAGAGAGAGGAGAGAATGGAAGGGCATCCACAGAGATGAGGGAAGAGAAGATCATACAGAGAGAGAACGGAACAGAAGGGCATCTAGATGGATGAGAGGACAGAATAGAATCTAGAAAGAGGAGACAAGAGAAGGGCATCCAGAGAGATAATGAGACAGAAGGGCATCCAGAGAGAGGAGAGGACAGAAGGGCATTCAGAGAGAGGAAAGAACAAAAGGGCATCCAGAAAGAGAAGACAGAAGGGCATCTGGATAGAGGAGAGAAAGAAGGTCATTCGGAGAGAGTAGACAAAAGCTGGTCATCCATAGATACGAAAAGACAGATGGGCATACAGAGAGAGGAGAGAGCAGAAAGGTATCCAGAGAGAGGAGAAAACAGAAGGCCATCCAGAGAGAGGAGAGAACAGAAGGGCATCTGGAAAAGGAGATAACAGAAAGACTTACAGAGAGAAGAGAGAGCACAAGGGCATTCAGAGAGAAGAGAAGACAGAAGGGCATCCTGAGAGAGGAGAGAACAGAAGGGCATCCAGAAAGAGGAGAGAACAGAAGGGCATCCAGCGAGAGGATAAAACAGAAGGGAATCCACAGAGAGGAGAAAACAGAAGGGTATCCAGAGAGAGGAGGGAGCACATTAGCATCCAGAGAGAGGAGAAGAGAGAAGGGCATCCAGAGAGAGGAGAGAACAGAAGGGCATCCAGCGAGAGGAGAGAGCAGAAGGGCATCCAGTGAGAGGAGAGAACTGAAGGGCATTCAGAGAGAGGAGAAAACCAAAGGGCATCCAGAAAGAGGAGAGAACAGAAGGGCATTCAGAGAGAGGAGAGGACAAAAGGGCATCTAGAGGGAGAATAAGACAGAAGGGCACCCGGAGAGAGGAGAGAAGAGAAGGGCATCCAGAGAGAGGAGAGACACAATGGCATCCAGGGAGAGAAGAGGACAAAAGGGCATCAAGAGAGATGGGAAAACAGAAGGGCATCCAGAGAAAGGAGAAGACAGAAGGGTATCCAGAGTGAGGAGAGGACAGATGGACATCCCGAGAGAAGAGAGAACAGTAGTGCATCCAGAAAGATGAGAGAACAGGAGAGAATCCAGAAAGAGGAGAGAACAGAAGAACATCCAGAGAGAGCAGAAGACTGAAACAAATCAAGAGATAGAAGAAGACTGAAGAGCATCGAGAGAGAGGAGAAGACAGAAGGGCATCCAGAGACAAGAGAGAACAGAAGGGCATCTAGCAAGAGGAGAGAACATAAGGTCATTCAGAGAGAGGAGAAAGCAGAAGGGCATCGAGAGTGAGCACAATACAGAAGGGCATCCGGAGAGAGGTGAGAACAGAAGGGCATCCAGAAAGAGGAGAGAACAGAAGGGCATCCAGAGAGAGGAAAAGATAGAAAGGAATCCAGAGAGAGGAGAGAACAGAAGGGCATCCAGAGAGAGGTGAGAGCAGAAGGCCATCCAGAGATAGGAGAAGACAGAAGGGCATCCGGAGAGAGGAGAGAACAGAAGGGCCTCCAGAGTGAGGAGAAGACAGAAGAGCATCTGGAGAGAGGAGTGAACAGAAGGGCATCCAGACAGAGGAGAGAACAAAAGGGCATCCAGAGAGAGGAGAAGACAGAAGGGAATCCAGAGAGAGGAAAGTGAAGAATGCATCCAGTGAGAACAGAGGACAGAAGGTCATTCAGAGAGAGGATAGAACAGAAGGGTATCCCGAGAGAAGACAGGACAAAATGGCATTCAGAGAAAGAAGAGAACAGAAGGGCATCCAGAGAAAGGAAAAGACAGAAGGCCATCCAGTGAGAGGCGAGGACAGAAGGACATCCCCAGAGAATAAAGAACAGAAGCGCATCCAGAGAGATGAGAGAACAGGAGAGAATCCAGAAAGAGGAGAGAATAGAAGCCCATCCAGAGAAAGCAGAAGACTGACGGACATCCAGAGAGAAAAAAGGACTGAAGGGCATCCGGAGAGAGGAGAAGACAGAAGGGCATCCAGAGAGAGGAGAGGACAGAATGGCATCGAGTGAGAAGAGAGAATAGAAGGGAATCTGGTGAGAGGAGAAGACAGAAGGGTATCCAGAGTGAGGAGAATATTGTCAGGCATCCAGAGAGAGGAGAAGACAAAAGGGGATAGGGAGAGAGGCTAAGAGAGAAGGGCATCCAGAGAGAGGAGAGGACAGAAGGGCATGAAGAGAGATGAGAGCAAAGAAGGGCATCCAGAGAAATGAGAGAACAGAAAGGCATCCAGAGAGAATTTAGGACAGAAGGGCAACTTAAGAGAGGAGAGAAAATAAGGGCATCTAGAGAGATGAGTGCACAAAAGGGCATCCAGTGAGAGGAGAGGACAGAAGGTCATCCAGAGAGAAGAGAGTGAAGAAGGTCATCCAGTGAGAGGGGAGAACAGAAGGGATCTAGAGAGAGTAGAGAACAGAAAGCCATCCAGAGAGAGGAAAAGACAGAAGGGCATCTAGATATAGGAGAGAACAGAAGGGCATCCAGAGAAAAAGGAGACAGAAGCGAATCCAGAGAGAGGAGTGTACAGAAGGGCATTCAGAGAGAGGAGAAGACCGAAGGGCATCCAGAGAGAGGAGAGAACAAAAGGGCATCCAGAGAGAGGAGAAGACAGAAGTCCATCCAGAGATACGAGAGAACATAGAGGCATCCAGAGAGAATAGAGGACAGAAGGGCATCTAGAGATATTAGAGAACAGAATGGTATCCAGAGAGAGGAGAATACAGAAGGGCATCCAGAAAGAGGAGAGAACAGATATGCATCCAGAGAGAGCAACAGACTGAAGGACATCCAGATAGAGAAGAGGACAGAAGGGCATGCAGAGAGAGGAAAAGACAGAAGGGCCTCCAGAGAGAATAGAGGACAGAAGGGCATAGAGTGAGAGGAAAGAACAGAAGGTCATCCTGAGAGAAAAAAGACAGAAGGGATTCTAGAGTGAGGAGAGAATTGTAGGGCATCCAGAGAGTGGAGAAGAGATAAGGGCATCAGAAGAGAGGAGAGAAGAGAAGGGCATTGGGAGAGAGGAGAAGACAGAAGGGCATCCAGAGAGAGGAGATGACAGAATAGCATCCAGAGAGAAGAGAAAACAGAAGGGCATCCTGAGATAGGAGACAACAGAAGATCATCAAGAGAGAGGAGAAGAGAGAAATGCATACAGAGAGAGAAGAGAACAGAAGGGCATCCAGAAAGAGGAGAGAACAGAAGGGCATCCAGAAAGAGGAGAGAACAGAAGGGCATCAAAAAAGAGGAGAGAACAAAAGGGCATCCAGAGAGAGAAGAGGACACAAGGACATCCAGAGAGAGGAGAGAACAGAAGGGCATCAAGAGAGAGGAGAGAACATAAGGGTATCCATAGAGAGGAGAGGACAAATGGGCATCCAGAGAGAGGAGAGAACAGAAGGGCATCAAGGGAAAAAAGAAGACAGAAGGGCATCCAGAGAGACGAGAGGACATAAGGACATCCCGAGAGAAGAAAGAACAGAAGCACATCCAGAGAGATGAGAGAACATTAGAGAATCCAGAAAGAGGAGAGAACAGAAGCCCATCCAGATAGAGCAGAAGACTGAAGGACATCCAGAGAGAGAATAGGACTGAAGGAGATCTGGAGAGAGAAGAAGACAGAAGGGCATCCAGAGAGATGGGAGAACAGAATCGCATTCAGAGTGATGAGAGAACAGGAGAGAAGGCAGAAATAGGAGCGAACAGAAGCCCATCCAGAGAGAGCAGAAGACTGAAGAACATCCAGAGAGAGAAGAGGACTGAAGGGCATCCAGAGAGAAGAGAATACAGAAGGGCATCCAGAGAGAGGAGAGGACAGCATAGCATCCAGTGAGATGAGAGAACAGAAGGGCATTTGTTGAGAGGAGAAGACAGAAGTGTATCCAGTGTGAGGAGAAAATTGTCGGGCATCCAGAGAGAAGAGAAGACAGAAGGGCATAGGGAGAGAGGAGAAGACAGAAGGGCATCCAGAGAGAGGAAAGGAGAGAAGGGCATCCAGAGAGAGGAGAGCACAGAAAAGCATCCAGTGAGACGAGAGAACATAGAGGCATACAGAGAGAATAGAGGACAGAATGGCATCTAGAGAGAGGAGAGAAGAGAAGGTCATCCAGCGAGAGAAGAAGACAAAAAGGAAATCCAGAGAGAGGAGAGAACAGAAGGGCATCCAGAGAGAGGAGTGGACAGAAGGGCATCTAGATAGAGGAGAGAACAGAAGGGCATCTAAAGAGTGGAGAGGACAAAAGGGCATCTAGAAAGAGAGGAGGACAAAGGGCATCCAGAGAGAGGAGCCAAAAGAAGGGCATCCAGAGAGATGTGAGAACAGAAGATCATACAGAGAGAAAAGAGAACAGAAGGACATACAGAGAGAGGAGTAGACAGAAATGCATCCAGAGAGAGGACAAGACAGAAGGGCATCCAGAGAGAGAAGAGAAAAAAAGGGCATCCAGAGAGAGAAGAGGACTGAAGAGCATCCTGAGAGAGAAGACAGAAGGGCATTCAGATAGAGAAGAGGACTGAAGGGCATCCAGTGAGAGGAGTGAACAGAAGGGCATCTAGAGAGAAGATAAGACAGAAGGATATCCAGAGTGAGGTGAAAATTGTAGGGCATCCAGAGAGAGGAGAATGCAACAGGGAATCAGGAGAGATGAGAGAACAGAAGGGCATAGGGAGAGAGGATAAGACAGAAGGGCATCCAGAGAGAGGAGAGGACAGAAGGGCATCCAGAGAGAATAGAGGCCAGAAGGGCATGTAGAGAGAGCAGAGAACAGAAGGGTATCCAGAAAGAGGAGAAGAAATAAAGGTCTCAGGAGATAGGATAAGACAGAAGTGCATCCAGAGAGAGGAGAGGACAGAATGGCCTTCAAGAGAGAAGAGAGAAAAGAAGGGCATCCAGAGAGAAGAGAGAACAGAAGGGCATCAAGAGAGAGAATAGAACAGAAGGGCAACCAGAGAAAGGAGAAGACAGAAGGGCATCCAGAGAGAGGGGAGGACAGAAGGACATCCCGAGAGAAGAAAGTACAGAAGCAAATCCAGAGAGATGAGAGAACAAGAGAGAATCCAGAAAGAGGAGAGAATAGAAGCCCATCCAGAGAGAGCAGAAGACTGATGGACATCTAGAGAGAGAAGAGTACTGAAGGGCATCCGGAGAGTGGAGAAGACAGAAGGGCATCCAGAGAGAGGAGAGGACAGAATGGCATCCAGTGAGACGAGAGAACAGAAGGGCATCTGGTGAGAGGAGAAGACAAAAGTGTATACAGTGTGAGGAGAAAATTGTCGGGCATCCAGAGAGAGAAGACAGAAGGGCATAGGAAGAGAGGAGAAGACAGAAGGGCATCCAGAGAGAGGAGAGGAAAGAAGGGCATCCAGAGAGATGAGAGAACAGAAAGGCATCCAGATAGAATTGAGGACAGAAGGGCAACTAGAGAGAGGAGAGAAGAGATGGGCATCTAGAGAGATGAGAGGACAGAAGGGCATCCAGAGAGAGGAGAGTGAAGAAGGGCATCCAGTTAGAGGAGAGGACAGAAGTGATCCAGAGAGAGTAGAGAACAGAAAGCCATCCAGACAGAGGAGAAGACAGAAGGACATCTAGAGATAGGATAGAACAGAATGGCATCCAGAGCGAGTAGAGATCCGAAGGGCATCCATGGAGAGGAGAGGTCAGAAGGGCATGCAGAGACAGGAGAGAACAGAAGGGCATCCAGAGAGAGGAGAAGACAGAAACAGACAGAGAGGAGAGAACATAATGGCATCCAGAAAGCAGAGAAGACAGAAGGGCATCCAGAGAGAAGAGAGAACAGAAGCACATCCAGAGAGATGAGAGAACAGGAGAGAACCCAGAAAGAGGAGCGAACAGACGCCCATCCAGAGAGAACAGAAGACTGAAGGACATCCAGAGAGAGAAGAGGACTGAAGGGCATCCAGAGAGAGGAGAGAGCAGAAGGGCACCAAGAAAGAAGAGAGAAAAGAACGCCATCCAGAGAAGGAGAAAACAGAAGCAAATCCAGAGAGAGGAACGAAGAGAAGGTCATTCGGAGAGAGGAGAGAACATAAGGGCATCGGGAGATAGGAGAACACAGAAGGTCATCCAGAGAGAGGAAATGAAAGAAGGGCATCAAGGTACAAGAGGAGAAAAATAGGGAATCCAGAGAGAGGAGAGAGCAGAAGGGCATCCAGAGAGAGAGAAGAGGACACAAGGGCATCCAGAGAGAGGAGAGAACAGAAGGGCATCCAGAGAGAGGAGAGACAAAAGGGCATCCAGAGAGAGGAGAGACAGAAGGGCATCCAGAGAGAGGATAGAACAGAAGGGCATCAAGAGAAAAGAAAAGACAGAAGGGCATTCACAGAGAGGAGAGTACATAAGCACATCCCGAGAGAAGAGAGAACAGAAGCACATTGAGAGAGATGGTAGATAGAGAAGAGGACTGAAGGGCATCCGGAGAAAGAAGACAGAAGGGCATCCAGAGAGAGGAGAGGACAGAATGGCATCCAGTGAGAGGAGACAACTGAAGGGCATCTAGAGAGAAGAGAAGACAGAAGGATATACAGAGTGAGGAGAAATTTGTCGGGCATCCAGAGAGAGGAGGAGCCAGAAGAGCATCATTAGAGATGGGAAAACAGAAGGGCATAGGGAGAGAGGAGAAGACAGAAGGGCATACAGAGAGAGGAGAGGACAGAAGGGCATCCAGAGAGAGGAGAGCACAGACAGGCATACAGACGGAGAAGAAGACAGAAGGGCATCCAGAGAGAGGAGAGGGAAGAAGGGAATCCCGAGAGAGGAGAGAACAAAGGGCTTCCAGAGAAAGGAGAAGACAGAAGGGCATCCAGAGAGAGGAGAGGACAGAAGGGCATCCACAGAGAGGAGAAGTCAGAAGGGCATCCGGAGAGAGGAGAGAACAGAAGGGCATCCAGAGAGAGGAGAAGAGAGAAGGACATCCTGAGAGAGGAGAGAACAGAAGAGCATCCAGAGAGAGGGGAGTGCTAAACGGCATCCAGAGAGAGGAGAAGACAGAAGGGCATCCAGAGAGAGGAGAGAACAGAAGGGCATCCAGAATGAAGAGAGATCAGAAGGGTATCCATAGAGAGGAGAGGACAAAAGGGCACCCAGAGAGAAGATAGAACAGAATGGCATCCAAAGAAAAGAGAAACAGAAGGGCATTCTGAGAGAGGAGATGACATAAGGACATCCCGAGAGTAGAGAGAACAGAAGCACATTTAGAGAGATGATAGAACATTAGAGAATCCAGAAAGGATAGGACAGAAGCCCATCCAGAGAGAGCAGATGACTGAGGGACATCCAGAGAGAGAAGAGAACGGAAGGGCATCTGGAGAGAGAGGACAGAAGGGCATCCAGAGTGAGGAGAGTACAGAATGGCATCCAGAGAGAGGAGAGAACAGAAGGGCATCTAGACAGAAGAGAAGACAGAAGGATATCCAGAATGAGGAGAAAATTGTCGGTCAGCCAGAGAGAGGAGAAGACAGAAGGTCATCGGGAGAGATGAAAGTACAGAAGGGCATAGGGAGAGAGGAAAAGACAGAAGGGCATCCAGAGAGAGGAGAGGACAGAAGGGCATACAGAGAGAGGAGAGTGAAGAAGGGCATACAGAGAGAGGAGAGGACAGAGAGGCATCCAGAGAGAATAGAGAACAGAAAGGCATCTAGAGAGAGGAGAGAAGAGAAGGGCATCCAGAGAGAGGAGAAGACAAACAGGGAATCCAGAGAGAGGAGAGAACAGAAGGGAATCCAGAGAGAAAAGAGGACAGAAGGACATCCAGGGAGAAGAGAGGACAGGAGAGCACCCAGAGAGAGGAGAGTGAAGAAGGCCATCCAGAGAGAGGAGAGGACAGAATGGATCAAGGGAGAGGAGAGAACAGAAAGCCATCCAGAGAGATGAGAAGACAGAAAGGCATCCATGGAGAGGAGAGGACAGAAGGGCATCCAGAGAGAGGAGAAGTCAGAAACACATCAACAGAGACAGGAGAACAGAAGGGCATTCAGAGAGCAGAGAAAACAGAAGGGCATCCAGTGAGAATAGAGAATAGAACAGTATTCAGAGAGCGGAGAAGACAGAAGAACATCCAGAGACAGTAGAGAACATAAGGGCATCCAGAGAGTGGAGAGAGCAGAAGGGCATCATCCAGAGAGAGAAGGAAACAGTAGGGCATCTGTAGAGAGGAGAGAACAGAATGGCATCCAGAGAGAGGAGAAGACAGAAGGGAAGCTATAGAGACGAGAGAACAGAAGGGCATCCAGAGAGAGGAGAAGACAGAAGGGCATCCAGAGAGAGGAGAGGACAGAAGGGCATCCAGAGGAAGGAGAAGAAAGAAGGGCATCCAGAGAGAGGAGAGGGAAGAAGGGCATCCCGAGATAGGAGAGAACAAAGGGCATCAAGAGAAAGGAAAGACAAAAGGGCATTCAGAGAGAGGAGAGGACATGAGGATATCTGGAGAGATGAGAGAACAGAAGCACATTCAGAGAGATCATAGAACATTAGAGAATCCAGAAAGAGGATAGAACAGAAGCCCATCTAGTGAGAGCAGAAAACTGAGGGACATCCAGAGAGAGAAGAAGACTGAAAGGAATCTGGAGAGAGATTACAGAAGGGCATCCAGAGAGAGGAGAGTACAGAATGGCATCCAGTGAGAGGAGAGAAGAGAAGGGCATCTAGACAGAAGAAAAGACAGATGGATATCCTGAGTGAGGAGAAAATTGTCAGTCATCCAGAGAGACGAGAAGACAGAAGGTCATCGGGAGAGATGAAAGAACAGAAGGGCATAGGGAGAGAAGAGAAGACAGAAGGGCATCTAGAGAAAAGAGAGGACACAGGGACATCCAGAGAGAGTAGAGCACAGAAGGGCATCCAGAGAGATGAGAGAACAGAGAGGCATCCAGAGAGAATAGAGGACAGACGGGCATCTAGAGAGAGGAGAGAAGAGAAGGGCATCCAGCGAGAGCGGAAGACAAACAGGGAATTCAGAGAGAGGAGACAACAGAAGGGAATCCAGAGAGAAAAGAGGACAGAAGGACATCCAGGGAGAAGAAAGGACAGAAGTGCATCCAGAGAGAGGAGAGTGAAGAAGGGCATTCAGAGAGAGGAGAAGACAGAATGGATCCAGAGAGGAGAGAACAGAAATCCATCAAGAGAGAGGAGAAGACAGAAAGGCATCCATGGAGAGGAGAGGACAGAAGGGCATCCAGAGTGCAGAGAGAACAGAAGGGCATCCAGAGAGAGGAGAAGACAGAAACACATCCAAGGAGAGGGGAGAACATAAGGGCATTCTGACAGCAGAGAAAATAGAAGGGCATTCAGGGAGAGTAGAGAATAGAACATTATCCAGATAGCGGAGAAGACAGAAGAACACCCAGAGAAAGGAGAGAACATAAGGGCATCCAGAGAGAGGAGAGAGCAGAAGAGCATACAGAGAGAGAAGAAGACAGTAGGGCATCCGGAGAGAGAAGAGAACAGAACGGCATCCAGAGAGAGGAGAAGACAGAAAAGAAGCCAGAGAGACGAGAGAACAGAAGGGTATCCAGACAGAGGAGAGAACAGAACGGCATCCAGAGAGAGAAGACAGAAGGGAAGCCGGAGAGATGAGAAAACAGAAGGGCATAGGGAGAGAAGAGAAGACAGAAGGGCATCTAGAGAGAGGAGAGGACAGAAAGGCATCCAGAGGGAGGAGAAGACAGAAGGGCATCCAGAGAGAGGAGAAGGAAGAAGGGCATCCAACGAGAGGAGAGAACAAAGGGCATCCAGAGAGAAAAGAAGACAGAAGGGCATCTAGAGAGAGGAGAGGACAGAAGGGCATAGGGAGAAAGCAGAAGACAGAAGGGCATCCGGAGAGAGGAGAGAACAAAAGGGCATCCAGAGAGAGGAGAAGACAGAAGGGCATCTAGAGAGAGGAGAAGGAAGAAAGGCATCCAGAGAGAGAAGAGAGCTGAAGGGCATCCAGAGAGAGAAGAGGACACAAGGGCATCCAGAGAGAGGAGAGAACAGAAGCGTATCAAGAGAGAGGAAAGTACAGAAGGGTATCCATAAAGAGGAGAGGACAAAAGGGCATCCAGAGAGAGGATAGAACTGAAGGGCATCCAGAGAAAGGAGAAGACAGAAGGGCATTCAGAGAGGAGAGGACATAAGGATATCCCGAGAGAAAAGAGAACAGAAGCACATTCAGAGAGATGATAGAACATTAGAGAATCCAGAAAGAGGAGAGAACATAAGGGCATCTAGAGAGAATAGAGGACAGAAGGGCATGTAGAGAGAGCAGAGAACAGAAAAGTATTCAGAAAGCAGAGAAGACAGAAGGGCATCGGGTGGTCGGAGAAGACAGAAGGGCATCCAGATAGAGGAGAGGACAGTATGGCCTCCAGAGAGAAGAGAGAAAAGAAGGGCATCCATAGAGAGGAGAGGGCAGAGGGCATCCACAGAAAAGATGAAAGAAGGCCATACAGAGAGAGGAGAAGACAGAAGGGCATCTAGATAGAGGAGAGAACAAAAGGGCATCTAGATGGAGGAGAGAACAGAAGGGTATCTAAAGAGAGGAGAGAACAGAAGGGCATCCAGAGAGCAGAGAAGACAGAAGGGCTTCCAGAGAGAGGAGAGAACTGAAGGGCATCCGGAAAGAGGAGAAGAGAGAAGGAATCAAGATGGAGAAGAGGACAGATGGGCATCCTGAGAGAGGAGAGGACAGAAGGGCATCCAGGGAGAGAAGAGAACAGAAGGTCATCCAGAGAGAGGAGAAGACAGAAGGGAATCCAGAGAGAGGAGAGAACAATAGGGCATCCAGAGAGAGAAGTGGACACAAAGGCATCCAGACAGAGAAGAGAACAGAAGGGCATCCAGAGAGAGGATAGAACAGAAGGGCATCCAGAGAGAGAAGTTGACAAAGGGCATCTAGAGAGAGGAGAGAACAGAAGGGCTACCAGAGAAAGGAAAAGACAGAAGGGCATCCAGAGAGAGGCGAGGACAGTAGGACATCCCGAGAGAAGAGAGAACAGAAGCACATCCGCAGAGATGAGAGTACAGGAGAGAATCCAGAAAGAGGAGAGAACAGAAGCCCATCCAGAGAGAGCAGAAGAGTGAAGAACATCCAGAGAGAGAAGAGGATTGAAGGGCATTGGGAGAGAAGAGAGAACAGAAGGGAATAGGGATAGAGGGGAAGACAGAAGGGAATAGGGATAGAGGAGAAGACAGAAGGGCATTTAGGAAGAGCAGAGAACAGAAGGGCATCCAGAAATAGGAGAAGACAGAAGGGCATTGGGATATAGGAGAAGACTCAAGGGCATCCAGAGAGAGGAGAGGACAGAATTTCCTCCACAGAGAAGAGAGAGCAGAAGGGCATCCAGAGAGAGGAGAGGAAAAAAGGCCATCCACATAAAATAGTACAGAAGGCCATACAGCAAGAAGAGAAAAGGGCATCTAGATAGAGGAGAGAACAGAAGGGCATCCAGAGAAGGAGAAGACAAAAGTGAATCCAGATATAAGAGAGAATAGAACGGCATCCAGAGAGAGGAGAAGACAGAAGACAGAAGGTAATCCATAGATAGGAGAGAACAGAAGGGCATCCAGACAGAGGAGAGAGCAGAATGGCATCTAGAGAGAGGAAAAGACAGAAGGGCATCCGGAGAGAGGAGAGAACAGAAGGGCATCCAGAAAGAGGAGAGAACAGAAGGGCATCAAGAGAGAGGAGAAGCAGAAGGATATTCCGAGAGAGGGGAGAACAGAAGGGTAACCAGAGAGAGGAGAGGGCAGAAGGGCATCCAGAGAGAGGAGAAGATAGAAGGGATGTTTCTGTTTTGAACTATGGAAAAGCACACCCCTGTGGTGGACATTGGTGAGGATGCCCCTGTTGTGGACAGTGGGAAAATATCTCTGTGGTGGACAGTCCGGTGGACGTCTTGTGGTTGACAGGATGTCCCTGTGGTGAAGTGTGCTGAGGACAACTCTATGTTGGACATTGGTGAGAACATCCCTGTGGTGAACATTGGACAGGATTTCCCTGTGGCTGACCAAATGTAGGAAATTCCCGTGGTGGACAGTGGGGTGGTGGTTTCTTTGCTGGAGAGTGGGAAGTGTGTCCTTGTGGTGGACAGTGAGGAGGATGTCCCTGTGGTGGACAGTGGAATGGACATCACTGTGGTGGACAGTAGAGAGGACCTCCCTGTGGTAGACAGTAAGAAAGATATCCCTGTTCTGGAAAGTGAGAAAGACATTTATGTTGTGGATTTTAAAAAGAATGTCACTTTTGTGGACATTGGGAAGGACCTCCTTGTGGTGAACAGTGGAAAGGATATCCCTGTGGTGGACAGTTGGGAGGACATCCCTGTGGTGGACAGCTGTGAGGAACTCTCTGTGGTGGACAGTGGGAAGGACATCTCTGTGGTGGACAGTGAAGAGGAGCACTCTGTGTTGGATAGTTGGGATCCCTGTGCTGGACAGTGATGAGGACATCCCTGTGGTGGACAGTGGGGAGGAAGTTTCTGTGGTGCACAGGAAAACACTATTTTGGTGGACCTTGGGAATGATGTAACTGTTTTGGAGAGTGCAGAGCACATCACTGTGGTGGACAGTGGTGATGATGACATTGTGGACAGTGGGGAGGATGTTCCTGTGGTGCACAAGAAAACGTCTCTTTGGTGGACAGTGGGAAGTATTTGCCTGGAGTGGAGAGTGCAGTGGACATCTCTGCAATGGACAGTGGTAAGAACATTTCTGTTATGCACAGAAGAATGTCCCTGTGATGCACAGTGGAAAGGATGTTCCTGTGGTGAACAGTGGGAAGGATTTCCCATTGGTGGACATTGGTGAGGATGACCCTGTGGTAAATAGTGGTAAGGATGTCCCTGTGGTGGACAGCAGGGAGAACTTTTCTGTGGTGGACAGTGGGTAGGATATCCCTGTGATGGAAAGTGGGGAGGTAGTCACTGAGGTGGTCAATGGGAAGGACATCCCTGTGGTATAGAGTGGTGAGTACTTCACTGTAGTGCACACTGAGGAGGACATGCCTGTGGATTACACTGTGGAGGACATCTGTGTGGTGGACTATGGGGAGGACCTTTCTGTGGAGGATGGTTGTGAGGACTTCCCTGTCATGGACAGTGGGGTGGATGTCAATGTAGTCAACAGATGGAAAGACGTCCCTGTGGTGGACAGTAGGAAGGACATTTCTTTGTTTTACAGTGGGAAGGACATCCATGTTGTGGACAGTGGGGAGGACCTCCCTGTGGTGGACAGTAGGAATGATGTCCCTGTAGTAGTCCTTGGTGAGGACAGCCCTGTGTTGGACCGTGTGGAAAACATCCCTGTGGTAGAAAGTGGGGAGGACGTCCCTTTGGTTGACACTGGGGAATAAGTCCCTGTGGTAGACAGTTGGAAGGATGTCTTTCTGGTGGAAAGTGGGAAAAAACCTGTGGTTGATAGTTGGAAGGACGTCCCTGCTGTAAACAGTGGAGAGGACTTCCCTTAGGTGGACAGTGGGGAGTACGTCCCTGTGGTGGACAGTGGTCAGGATGTCTTGTGGTGGACAGTGGTGATGACGTTTCTCTGGGGCAAAGGAGAATGTCCCTTTGGTAGACATTGGGAATGATGTCCCTGTCAGATTGTGTGGGGAACATCTCTGGAGTAGACGGTGGTGAGGAAATCCATGGTGTGCACAGGAAGATGTTCCTGTGGTGCACAAGGGTGAGGACATCCCTGTTGTGCATGGGACGATGTCCTTGTGCACAGTGGGGAGGATGTCCTTGTGGTGAACAGTGAGAAGGACATCCCTGTGGTGGAGAGCTGGGAGTAACTCTCTGTGGTGGACAGTGGGAAGGACGTCCCTGTTTTGGACATTGGAAAGGACTTCTCTTTAGTGGACTTTGGGGAATACGTTCAATTGGTGGACAATGGGGAGGATGTACTTTGGTGGAGAGTGTTGAGGAAGTTTCTCTGGTGCAAAGGAGAACATCCTTTGGTAGACATTGAATATGATGTCCCTGCCTTGGAGTGTGCAGAGGACATCTCTGGGATAAACTGTGGTGAGGAAATTCCTGGTGTGCAAAGGCAGACATTCCTGAGGTGCACAAGGGTGAGGACATCACTGTTGTGCACAGGAGGATGTCCCTGTGGTGCACAGTGGGGAGGATGTCTTTGTGGTGAACTGTGAGAAGGATGTTCCTGTTTTGGACAGCTGTGAGGACCTCTCTATGGTTGACAGTAGGAAGGACCTCCCTGTGATGGCTAGTGGGTAGGACGTCCATTGGTGGACAGTGGGGAGAACCTCCTTGTTTTGGACAGTGGGGAGGACTTTACGGTTGTGGACAGTTGGAATGATATCACTGTGGTGGACAGCTGGGAGGACCTCTCTTTTGTTGACAGTGAAAAAGATGTCCAGTGATGGACAATGATGAGGAGTGTGTTGGACAGTGCAGAAGACAGCCTTGTAGACTGTAGTAAGAACTTGTAGTAAGAACAAAGTTCCTGTGGTGCACAAGAGAATGTCTCTTTGGTGGACAGTGAGAAGGGTGTCCTTGTAGTGGGGAGTTCAGAGGAAATCTCTGGGGAGTACAGTGGTAAGAACATCCCTGTTGTGCACAGGAGGATGTCCCTGAGATGTACAGTGGGGAGGACATCACTGTGGTGGACAGGCAGAAGAATGTTCCTGTTGTGGACAGTGGGGAGGACCTCCCTGTGTTGGACAATGTGTAATATGTCCCTGTGGTTTACAGTGTGGAAAATATTCATGTTGTGGACAGTGGTGAGGACTTCCCTGTAGTGGACATTGGAGAGGACAACCATGTTGTGTACAATGGTAAGGATGTCCTTGTGTTACACAGGAGGATGTCCCTGTGGTGGATAATGGGAAGGACATCTCTATGGTGAACAGTTGAAAGGATGTCCCTGTGATTTACAGTTGGGAGGAACTCTCAGTGGTGGACAGTGGAGAGAACTTTTCTGTGGTGGACAGTGGTATATACATGTTTGCTGTAAACAGTGGCCAGGACGTCAATCTGGTAGACAGTGGAAAAGACATCCTTGTGGTGGACAGTAGCGAGGACTACCCTGTGGTGTACAGTGGGAAGGAGGTCCCTGTGGTGGACATTGGAAAGGTCATATAAGTTGTGGACAGTGGGAAGGATGTCCCTGTTGTGGACATTGGGATAGACCTCTTTGTGGTGGACAGTGGGAAGGGTGTGCATCTGGTGGATAGTGGGGAGGACCTACTTGTGATGGACAGTGGGAAGGAGATCCCTGTTATGATCTGAGGAGAGGATATCACTGAAGTGAACAGTCTTAAGGATGTCGTCTTTGTGGACAGCGGGGAGGACTTTTCTAGTTTGAATAGTGGGGAGGATATCACTTTTGTAGACAGTGGGGAGCAAATCCAAGTGGTGGATGGTGGGGAGTATTTCCCTGTGATGGACAGTGGGGAGGATATTACTGTGGTGCACTGGAGAATATCCCTGTGGTGCATAGTTGGAAGGATGTCCATATGGTGGAGAGTGCAGAGGACATATCTGTTGTGGACAGTGGTTAGGACATCCCTGTTGTGCACAGGGGGATGTCCCTGTGTTGCACAGTGGGGAGGATGTCCCTGTTGTTTTCAGTGGGAAGGATTCACTCTGTTTGATAGTTGGGAGGATATCTGTGTTGTGGACAGTTAGGAGGATGTCCCTGTGTTGGAGAGTTGAGAGGATTTCACTGTAGTAGACAGTGTGGATGATGGCCTTGTGGACAGTAAGAAGAACGCTCCGGTGGTGCACAAGAGAATGTCTCTTTGGTGGACAGTGAGAATGATGTCCTTGTAGTGGGGAGTGCAGAAGACATCTCTGGGGTAGACAATGGTAAAAACATCCTTGTTTTGCACAGGAGGATGTCCCTGTGGTGTACAGTGGAAAGGACATCCCTGTAGTGGACAGTGAAGAGGACTTCCCTCTGATGGACCATTGAAATGTCATCCTTGTGGTCGACTGTGGGAAGGACGTCCCTTTGGAGGACAGTGTTGAGGACAACAATGTGGTGGACAGGCAGAAGGTTGTCCCTGGGTAGATGGAGGGGAGGACCTCCCTGTGGTGGACAGTGGGTAGGATGTCCCTGTGGTTTACAGTGCAGAGGATATTCTTGTGGTGATAACTGTGGTGATAACTTACATGTAGTGCATATTGTTGAGGACAACCATGTTATGGACTGTGGTAAGGATGTCCTTGTAGTACACAGGAGGATGTCTCTGTGGTGGACAGTGGGAAGAATGATCCTGTGTTGGACTGTTGGGGAGGAACTCCTTGGGGTGGACAGTAGGGAGGATGACCCTGTGGTGGTCAGTGTGTAGGACCATTCTTTTGTGGACACTGTGATGGACGTCCTTGTGAAGGACAGTGGGGAGTAATTCCCTGTTGTGTACAGTGGGATGGATGTTTCTGTAGTGGACAGTTGGGAGCATATTTGTGTGGTGAATAGTTAGGCAGATGTCCCTGTGGTAAACAGTGGGAAGGAAGTCCTTTTTGTTGACAGTGAAAGGATGTCCATGTGGTGGAAAATGGAAAGGACATCCCTTTTGTAGACAGTGGTGAGGTTCTCCCTGTGGTGGACAGTGTGAAGGATGTCCTTGTGGTGGACAGCAGGGAGGACCTCTCTGTGTTGGACAGTGGTAAAGATGTCCCTGTGATAGACAATGATGAGTATGTTTCTGTGGTGGACAGTGGAAAGGACGTCCCTGTTGTGGACAGTGGTGAGGACCTCCCAATCGTGGATATTGGAAAGGACGTCCCTGTGGTGAACAGTGGAAAGGATTTTTCTGTGGTGGACAGTGGAGAGGACCTCCTAATGGTGGAAAGTGGAAAGGATGTAACAGTGGTGGACAGCAGGTAGGACATATTTCTGGTGGACAGTGAGTAGTACGTTCCTGTGGTGGACACTGGGGAGGACATCACTGTGGCGGACAGTGGGAAGGAGGTCCCTGTGGTGGACAGTGGGAAGGACTTTTATGTTGTGGACTGTGGGAAGAACGCCTCTGTTGTGGACATTAGGAAAGACCTCCTTGTGGTGAACTTTGGGAAGAATGTCCCTCTTGTGGACAGAGGTGAGGACATCACTTAGGTGGACAGTGAGAAGGACATCCATGTGGTGGTCAGTGGGGAAGACCTTTCTTTTGTGGACAGTGGGAAGGACATCACTGTTGTGAACAGTGGGGAAAATGTCACTGGTTTGGACAGTGGTAAGGACATCCATGTGGTGGACAGTAGAGAGGACCTTTCTGTGGTGAACAGTGGGAAGAAAGTCCATGTGTTGGACAGTGAGGAGGATATTTATGTTGTAGATTGTGGGAAAGACGTCAATGTTGTGGATATTGGGAAGGACCTCCGAGTGCTGAACAGTGGAAATCATGTCCTTCTCATGGACAGTAGGGAGAAACACCATGTGGTGGACAGTTTAAGGATGTCTCTGTGGTGGACATAGGAAAGGACATCATTTAGTGGACATTGGGAAGTACATTCCTGTTGTGGACATCAGGGTGTACCTTTCTGTGGTGGACAGTGGGAAGGACATGCCTGTTGTGGACAACTGAGAGGACATCCCTGTGGTGGACAGTGGAAAGGACATCACATAGATGGACAGTAGAGAAGACCTCCCTGTGGTGGACAGTGGGCAGGACATTTATGTTGTAAACTGTGGGAAGAACATCTCTTTTGTGGACATTGGGAAAGACCTCTTCTAGTGAACTGTGAGAAGAATGTCCCTCTTGTGGACAGAGGGGAGGACGTCACTTAGGTGAACAGTGGTAAGGACATTCCTCTGGTTGAGAGTAGAGAGGATCTTTCTGTTGTGCACAGTGGGAAGTAGGTCTGTGTGTTGGACAGTGGGGAAAACATTTATGTTTTGGATTGTAGGAAGGATGTCCATGTTGTGGACATTTGGAAGGAGTTTTGTGTGGTGGACTGTGGGAAGCATGTCCCTCGTGTGGACAGTGGGGAGAAACACCATGTGGTGAACAGTGGGAAGGATGTCTCTCTGGTGGACATAGGGGAGGACATCATTTAGTGAACATGGGGAAGTACGTTCCTGTTGTGGACAGCAGGGTGTACCTTTCTTTGCTGGACAGTGGGAAGGACATGCCTGTTGTGGACAGTGTGGAGGACATCGCTGTGGAGAACAGTGGAAAGGAAATCCTTGTGGTGGACAGTAGAAAGGACTCCCCTGTGGTGTACAGTGGGAAGGAGGTCCCTGTGGTGGACCATGGAAATGATATGCCTGTTGTGGACAGGGCAGAGGACATCACTGTGGTGGACAGTGTAAGGGACATACCTGTGGTGGACAGTATAGAGCACTTCCCTGTGGTGGACAGTGAGAAGGAGGTCCCTGTGGTTGACATTGGAAGGAAATATATGCTGTGGACTGTGGGAAGGATGTCCCTGTTGTGGACATTGGGAAAGACCTCCTTGTGGTGAACAGTAGGAAAGATGTCCCTCTGGTGGTCATTAGGGAGGAACTCCATGTGTTGGACAGTGGGAAGGATTTTCCCCTCTGGTGGACAGTGGAGAGGATGTACCTGTGTTGGACAGTGGAAAGGACGTTCTATGGTGGACAGTGGGAAGACTGTCCCTTTGGTGGAGAGCAGGGAGGTGCTCTCTGTGGTGGACAGTCGGAAGGACATCCCAGTGGTGGACAGTACAAGGATGTCTCTTTTGTGTACATTGGGGAAGATGTCCCTCTAGTGAACAATGGGAAGGACATACCCATTGTGGACAGTGGTGAGGACGACCCTGTCATGGACAGTTGTAAGGATGCCCCTGTGGTGGACAGCAGGGAGAACCTCACTTTTGTGGACAGTAGAAATGACGTCCCTGTGGTAAACAATGCAAAATATGTCCCTGTGGTGCACAATGTTGAGGACATCTCTCTTGTGCACAGGAGGATGTTTTTTTGGTGGACAGTGGGGAGGACCACACTCTGGTGGACTGTGGGGTAGGGCATCCCTGTGGTGGACAGTGGGAAGGATGTCCATGTGGTGGACAGTGGGGAAGATGTCTGTGTCGTGGATAGTAGGAAGGATGTCCCTTTGGTGAACAGTGGGAAGAAGGTCCCTGTGGTGGACGGTGGGGAGGAACTCCTTGTGGTGGAGGGTTAGGAGGATATCCTTGTGGTGGACCATGTGTAGGATATTTCTGTTGTGAACATTGGGATGAACATGATTTTGGAGGAAGGTGGGGAGTATATCCCTGTTGTGTACAGTGGGATGGATGTTTCTGTAGTGGATAGTGGGGAACATATTTGTGTGGTGGACAGTTAGGAAGATGTCCTTGTGGTTAACTGTTGGAAGGAAGTTCTTTTTTTGGACAACTAGAGGATGTCTATGTTGTGTACAATGGGAAGGACATCCCTGTGGTAGACAGTGGTTAGGATATCCCTGTTGTTCACAGGTGGATGTTCCTGTGGTGCAGAGTGGGGAGGATGTCCCTGTTGTTTACAGTGGGAAGGACTTCGCTGTGTTTGATAGTTGAGAGGACATCCGTGTTGTGGACAGTTGGGAGGATGTCCCTGTGGTGGACAGTGTGGATGACGGCCTTGTGGACAGTAAGGACAATGCACCTGTGGTGCACAAGAGAATGTCTCTTTGATGGACAGTGAAAAGGATGTCCTTGTAGTGGGGAGTGCAGAAGACATCTCTGGGTTGAACAGTGGTAAGATCATCCCTGTTGTGCACAGGAGGATGTCCGTGTGGTGTAAAGTGGGAAGGACATCCCTGTGGTGGAGAGTGAAGAGGTCTTCCTTTTGGTGGACAGTTGAAATGACATCCTTGTGGTCGACAGTGGGAAGGACGTCTATTTGGAGGACAGTGGAGAGGACACCATTGTGGTGGACAGACAGAAGGATGTCCCTGTGGTGGACAGAGGGGAGGACCTTCCTGTGGTGGACAGTGGGTAGGATGTCCCTGTGGTTTACAGTGCAGAGGGTATTCGTGTGGTGGACGGCGGTGAGGACTTCCCTGTAGTGCATATTGTTGAGGACAACCATGTTGTGGACAGTGGTAAGGATGTCCTTGTAGGACACAGGAGGATATCCCTGTGGTGGACAGTGGGAAGGGCATCTGTTTGGTGGACTGTGGAAAAAAGTCCCTGTGGTTGACAGTTGGGAGGACCTAACTGTGGTGGACAGTGGGGAGGACACATCTTTTGTGGACAGTGGGAAGGATGTCCCTGTGGTGGATTGTGGAAAGGACATCACTTTGATGGATAGTAGAGAGGACCTCCCTGTGGTGGACATTGGGAAGGAGGTCCCTGTTGTGGACAGTGGGGAGGATATTTCTGTGGTGGACCATTGAAATGACGTCTCTGTGGTGGACCGTGGAGTGGAACTCTTTGTTGTAGACAGTGGGTAGTACGTCCCTGTGGTAGACAGTGTGTAGTATGGTCCTGTGGTGGACACTGGGGAGGACGTCCCTGTTGTCGATATTGGGAAGGACCTCCTTGTGGTGAACAGTGGAAAGAACATCCCTGTTGTGGACAGTGGGGAGGACATCCCTGTGGTGGACCGGGGGAAGGACATCCCTCTGGTGGACAGTGAAGAGGACTTTCCTGTGTTGGACATTTGGGATGACATCCCTGTGGTGAATAGTGGGAAAGACGTTTCTTTGGTGGATAGTGGGGAGGATGTCCCTGTCGTAGAGTGTGCTGAGGATAACTCTGAGTGTAGGGTGTTGCTGACATCCCTGGTGTGCAAAGGTGGATATCCCTGTTGTGCACAGTGGTGAGGATATCCCTGTTGTGCACAGGAAAATGTCCCTGTTGTGCAAAGTGGGTAAGATGTCTCAGTGGTGAACGGTGAAAAGAATGTCACTGTGTTGGACAATTTGGAGGATGTCCCTGTGGTGGACAGTGGGAAGGATGTCCCTTTGGTGGACAACAATGAGGAATTCTTTATGGTGGACTGTATGAAGGACGTCCTTGTTGTGGTCAGTGGGGAGTATGTCCCTGTGGTGGACAGTGGGGAGGATGTCCCTGTGATGGACAGTGGGGAGGATGTCTCTGTGGTGGACAGTTGAAAGATGTACCTTTGGTGGACAGTAGGAAGAACGTCACTTTGGTGGACAGTGGGAAGGACATTCCTGTGGTAGTCAGTGGGTAGGATGTCCCTGTGAAGGGCAGTGCATAGAACGTCTCTGTGGTGTACAGTGGGAAGGACATCACTGTTGTGGACAGTAGGGAGTATATTTCTGTGGTGGACAGTGGATTTGATGTCCCTGTGGTGGACAGTGGAGAGGACCTACCTGTGGTGGAGATTTGAGAGGACCTCCCTGTGGTAGACGTGGGTAGGACGTTCCTGTTGTGGACAGTGGCTAGTATGTTCCTGTGGTGGAAACTGGGGAGGATGTTCCTGTGGTGGACAGTGGAAAGAATATCCCTGTTGTGGAAAGTGGGGAGGACGTCCCTGTGGTGGACAGTGGAAAGGACATCACAATGATGGACAGTAGAGAGGACCTCCCTGTGCTGGACAGTGGGAAGGAGGTCTCTGTGGTGGACAGTGGGAAGGACATTTATGTTGTGTACTTTCAGAAGCCAGGAACCTCGCCTCTTACCCTTACCCTTACCTCTCCCCACCTGCACAATGTCCCCTGCAGCTTCATCTCCCTGGCAACCACAAGGTCCTGCTTGATAGTTATGTCCCCTGAAGCTTCATCTCCCTAGCAACCACAAGGTTCAGCTTGACAGTTACAGATAGACTTATAGACTGAAAGCATGATTGAGTGAGACAGGATCATAGCCTGTGACCTGCTTTCCTCCGAGTAAGCTTCATTTTCATTCTGTCCCATAAGAATGGGCCATTCACTGTCAAAGGAGGCATCCTTCATAAAGGACCTCAAACAAAGTCTCAGAGAGAGAGGAATTAGGGTTAAGAAAAAAGATCTTATAAGTTTCTTTGTGTTTATTGATGAACAGTGTCCTTGGTTCATGAATGATGGTTCTATTATAAACCCTAAGAAGTGGCAAAAGTTGGGTCGTGAACTAAGTAAAAATTAAATGTGAAGGTGACGGTGCAGTTAATCCAACAATTTTCTCATTTTGGGGTATTATTAGGGACATTATTGAGGATGCTGACAGAAACTCAGATAAACGCCAGCTCTTGTCGGTCGCAGAATACTGCTTATCACAATCACATCCTGGCTCCGCCGGTTTCTCCTGCCCGACATCTCAGGCTTCTGTTCCTTTTACACTTATTGATATGCCTCATGAGTCTCAGCTTCCCTCCTCATCTGATTCTCCTCATATTTATCCTGATTTGTCAGCTTTGGATTCCTCAACCCCGGCCTCGCCTGTGCGCCCTTGTCATACTTCTGTTTCCACTGCTCCTTTGCCCACACAGTATGTGCCTTTAGCCACTGGCAACCCTTACATCTCTCATTCTCAAACTTCCTACTGTAATCCTGTTCTTCGGAAGCCACCGCCTTTATGCTCGCCTTCCCCAGCCTCTTGGAGTTCCCGACACCCCCACCTCCATCTCCCACCACTGCCACAGCTGATACACAGTACTTGCCCCCTTCCTGCCAAACTTGCTTTGTTTCTGCCCCCGCCCTTCCAGCCGCAGCCAGCTCTTCTGAATCAGAGCCTTTGGATTCTGGCACTACATCTGTTCCCACGCTAATGCCAGTTCCCTCGGTCTCCACATCACTTCCAATGTCTGCGGTTTTGACTTTCCCTGCTACCCTGCCTGTTTCTCTCTCTGACATGAAGACCTGCCTTTCTTCTCAGGTCCATGAATTGGCAGACATCCTCCACCTTCAGGAGTAAATTTCACGGCTCTCAGTCCTTTGTTCCTCCTCCACTATGGAGGACTCTCAATGTTTGGTTTTCCCTGTCACTCACTCTCAGGGTATCCCTCCTCAGACACCTGCAGCTCCTGATTCTAGCTCCTCACAGACCCCACCATTCTCTCCCCTTCCTGGTCTAGTGCTCAGCATTCACACAGCCACATGTCTGCCACTCCTTCTTCCTCCTCATGCCCCATTCCCCCTTCCTCTTCATGGTCCTCTCATAAACCTTCTCAGCCTTCTTGCCCCCAACTGGGGACAGAGGCCATCTTCTGGAGATGAGGATGAAACAGAGCCAGAAGGTGGAAGCAGGGATGAGGGCAGAGCCATGACAGAAAATGAAAACGTGTGCCCTATGGAGAATCCTACAATCTTAAAAAAAAAAAAAACTCCACTTTAAACAGTTAGAAAAATTAAATTCGGCTGTTAGGAATTATGGGCCCAATGCTCCCTTCACACTTTCCCTTCTTGAAAGTCTTGAGGCAGGTGGATATTTAACACCCAATGAGTGGTTGACAGTTGCCCAGGCCATATTAACTCGGGGACAATTTCTCTCCTGGCAGGCTGATTGGGCAGATTGTTGCAGGTCTCAGGCACAAGTCAATCTCTCAAGCTCATGCTCACCCTCCAATAAATGGACACTTGATAAACTCCTAAGTTGAGGGAAATATGCCTCTAACCAAATACAGCAAAATTTTTCTCTGGGTCTCTTGGCTCAGTCTTCCTCAGCAGCTATGAGTGCCTGGAGAACCATTCCAATGAAAGGCTCTGTCCTTTCCCCCTTCAGGGCAATCAAGAAGAATTTTCAGAATTTGTTGCCCACCTCCTGAAGGCAGCTGAGAGATCCTTGGGACATGGCCAGGGAGACAATAAACTTCTTCAGCAGCTTGCTTATGAAAATGCTAACTCTGCCTGTAGGGCTGCCCTTCGAGGGAAATATAAAAATAAAGATTTGGATGAGATGATTCTTATCTGCAAGTATGTAGATCACTTTGCCCAGAAGGTCTCACAAGCCATCAGTCTGGCTGTGAGAGTGGCCACTACAGCTACTAGTGGTGGGGCAAATGTATCCACCTGTTTTAGATGTGGTCACCCGGGCCATTTTGCTAAACAGTGCCCTCAGGGTAAACCCATGGCTCAGCCCCCACCTCAATGGAAGGGAGAGCATTCACTTCCAATGACCCCTTGCCCTTGCTGCAGGGTAGGCAAATATTGGGCTACTGCCTGCCATTCCAAAACTGATATTTTGGCCAATCCCTCCCTCCCCTTCAGGGAAATGGGATGCGGAGCCAGACCCAGACCACTTAGCCAGTCTCCTTCCTGCCAGCCTCGGGAAACAGCCAGGCAGGGCCTCATCAAACCTTCCATCAACAGCTCCCAAAACAGCCACAGCCCTCTGTAGGGCTACCCCAGGGAGTGCAGGATTGGACCTTTGTGCCTCCTCCAATACAATACTAGAAGGTGGAGGAGGAGTTCAGATGATCCCTAATGGTGTCTTTGGGCCTCCCCCACCCCAGACTTATTATCTTATCTTGAGCAGAGCATCTGCAAGGCATTACCATTTTCCCTTCAATCGTTGATAACGATTACTCTGGATAAATTAAATATTGGCCACTAGTTCTAGAGGGCCCCTTCACATTCGCCAGGGACAGTGCCTTGCACAGGCCTTTCCCCTTCCAGAAGACACCTCCACACCTTCCTTGGGACCATCCCATGGTGCTTCCACCCCTGAGTTTTCTGATGTCTATTGGGTCTAAAGACACTCACAAGAGTGCCTACAATTAAAACTGAAACTTAATGGCAAAAACTTTGAGGGCATACTTGACTCAGGAGCAGACTCCAGAGTTATTTCACAGGCCTCTTGGCCCTCCTCGTGGCCCAGTCAGCCTTCTTTAACTCACCTTCAAGGCATTGGCCAGTCCACCAACACCCTTCAAAGCTCCCAGTTGCTCACTTGGGAGAATCCTGAGGGTAATACTGGACATATTAGACCATTCATTGTACCTGGCCTTCCTATAAACTTATGGGGTCAAGATATATTGAGTCAAATGGGAGTTCTGTTTATGTTTAGCCCCTCTGCAGCCCCACCAGATGCTGGACCAGGGGTTCATCCCTGGACAAGGCTTGGGCAGATGCAACCAAGGGATCCCCACCCCAATTGCGGTTACACCAAAGACCTCACGCTAAGGACTAGGTTATGATTCAAATTTTTCTTAAGGACCATTGCTCCCCCTGCACGCAAGACAGATAAGATCACCTGGAAGTCAGATTCCCCTGTCTGGGTGAATAAATGGTCCCTCCCTCAAAATAAACTTTTAGCGGCCATGCAGTTTGTGCAGTAATAACTAGATGCTGGCCACATTGAACACTCCATCTCCCCTTGGAATACACCCATTTTGTGATACAAAAGAAAGGAGGCAGATGGAGACTGCTCCAGGACCTCAGAGAAATTAATAAGACTATGGTCCCAATGGGAGCAATCCAGCCTGGCCTCCCCTCCCCCGTGACAATACCTAAGAGTTACAATAAGATGGTTATTGATTTGAAAGATTGTTTTTCCTGCATCCCCTTACACCCAGAGGATTGTAAACGTTTTGCCTGTAGCCTTCCTGATGTTAATTGCATTGGGCCATCTCCATGAATTCAGTGGAGTGTCCTGCCTCAAGGCAGGGCCAATATTCCCCCCCCCCAAAAAGTTTGTGGCCCAGGCCACTGACCCAGAGAGAATAGAGGACAGAAGGGCATCTAGAAAGAGGATAGAAGAGAATGGCATCCAGCGAGGAGAGAAGACAAAAAGGGAATGCAGAGAGAGGAGAGAACAGAATGGCATCCATAGACAGGAGAGGACAGAAGGACATCCAGAGAGAGGTGAGGAATGAAGGGCATCCAGAGAGAGGATACTGAAGAAGGGCATCCAGAGAGAGGAGAGGACAGAAGGGATCCATAGAGAGGAGAGAACAGATAGCCATCCACAGAGAGGAGAAGACAGAAGGGCATCCATGGAGAGGAGAGGTCAGAAAGGCATCCAGAGAGAGGAGAGACGAGAAGGGCAATAAGAGAGGAGAAGACAGAAACACATCCACAGAGAGGGCAGAACAGAAGGGTATCCAGAGAGAGGAGAGGACAGAAGGGCATACAGAGAGAGAAGAGAACAGAAGGACATCCAGAGAGAGGAGTGTGAAAATGGCATCCAGAGAGAGTAGAGGACAGAAGGGATCAGGAGAGAGGAGAGAACAGAAGGGCATCCTGAAAGAGGAGAAGACAGAAACACATCTACAGGGAGGGGAGAAGAGAATGGCATCCAGAGCGCAGAGAAGACAGAAGTGCATCCAGGGAGAGTAGATAATAGAACGGTATCCAGAGACCAGAGAAGACAGAAGAACATCCATAGATAGGAGACAATAGAGGACAGAAGGAAATCTAGAGAGAGAAGAGAAGATAAGAAAATCCAGCGAGAGGAGAAGACAAAACAGGAATCCAGAGAGAGGAGAGAACAGAAGGGCATCCAGAGAGAAGAGATGACAGAAGGGCATCCAGAGAGAGAAGAGATCAGAAAGGCATCCAGAGAGAGGAGTGTGAAGAATGGCATCCAGAGAGAGGAGGGGACAGAAGTGATCCAGAGAGAGGAGAGAACAGAAGCGCATCCAGAGAGATGAGAGAATAGAGAGGAATCCAGAGAGAATAGAGGACAGAAGGGCATCTAGAGACAGGAGAGGACAGAAGGGCATCCAGAGAGAGGAGAGCACAGAAGAACATCCAGAGAGAGGAGAGAACAGAAGAAAATCCAGAGAGAGGAGAGGACAGAAGGGCATCCAGAGAGAGGAGAGGACAGAAGGGATCCAGAGAGAGGAGAGAACAGAAAGCCATCACTAGAGAGAAGACAGAATGTCATCCATGAAGAGGAGAGGACAGAAGGGCATCCAGAGAGAGGAGAGAACAGAAGGGCATCCAGACAGTGGAGAAGACATAAACACCTCAACAGGGAGGGGAGAACTTAAGGGCATCCAGAGGGAGGAGAAGACAGAAGTGAATCCAGGGAGAGTAGAGAATAGAACGGTTTCCAGAGAGAGGAAAAGACAGAAGAATATCCAGAGATAGGAGAGAACAAAAGGGCATCCAGAAAGAATAGAGGACAGAAGGGCATGTAGATAGAGTAGAGAACAGAAAGGTATCCAGAAAGAGGAGAAGACAGAACGGCATCCAGAGAGAGGAGGGAGCAGAAGGGCTTCCAAAGAGAGGAGTTGACAGAATGGACTCCAGAAAGAAGAGAGTAAAGAAAGGCATCCAGAGAGAGGAGAGGTCAGAAGGGCATCCACAGAAAAGAGTTAAGAAGGCTTTACACAGACAGGAGAAGACAGAAGGGCACCCAGAGAGAGGAGAAGATAGAAGGGAATCCAGAGAGAGGATAGAACAGAAGGGCATCCAGAGAGAGGAGAAAGCAGAAGGGCATCCAGGTAGAGGAGAAGACAGAAGGGCATCCGGAGAGAGGAGAGAACAGAAGGGCATCCAGAAAGAGGAGAGAACAGAAGGGTATCAAGAGAGAGGATAAGATAGAAGGGTATCTACAGATCAGAGACAACAGAAGGGCATCCAGAGAGAGGATAGAGCAGAAGGGCATCCAGAGAGAGGAGAAGACAGAAGGTCATCCGTAGAGAGAGGAGAGAACAGAAGGTCATCCAGAAAAAAAGAGAAGACAGAAGGGAAGCCGGAGAGCTGAGAGAACAGAAGGGCATAGTTAGAGAGGAGAAAACAGAAGGTCATCCAGAGAGAGGAGAGAAAAGAAGGGCATCCAGAAAAAGGAGAAGACAGAAGGGAAGCCTTAGAGTCGAGAAAACAGAAGGGCATTCAGAGAACAGAGAAGACAGAAGTGCATGCAGGGAGAGTAGAGAATAGAACAGTATCTAGAGAACGGAGAAGACAGAAGAACATCCAGAGAGACGAGAGAACATAAGGGCATCCAGGGAGAATAGAGAATAGAAGGGCATGTAGAGAGGGCAGAGAACATAATGGTATCCAGAAAGAGGAGAAGACAGAAGGGGATCAGGAGTTAGGATAAGACAGAAGGGCATTCAGATAGAGGAGAGGACAGAATGGCCTCCAGAGAGAAGAGAGAAAAGAAGGGTATCCAGAGAGAGGAGAGGGCAGAAGGGCATCCACAGAAAAGAGTAAAGAACGCCATACAGAGAGATGAGAAGACAGAAGGGCATCTAGATAGAGGAGAGAACAGAAGGGCATCTAGAGAGAGGAGGGAACAGAAGGGCATCCAGAGAGAGGCAAAGACAGGAGGGCTACCAGAGAGAGGAGAGAACAGAAGGGCATCCAGAAAGATGAGAAGAGAGAAGGAATCTAGATGGAGAAGAGGAGAGATGGGCATCCTGAGAGAGGAGACAACAGAAGGGCATCAAGAGAGAGAGGATAGAACAGAAGAGCATCAAGAGAGAGGGGAAGACAGAATGGATTCCAAAGAGAGGAGAGAACAAATGGGCATCTAGAGAAAGAAGAGGACACAAGGGCATCCAGAGAGTGGAGAGAACAGAAGGGCATCCAGAGAGATGAGAGTACAGGAAAAAATCCAGAAAGAAGAGAGAACAGAAGCCCATTCAGAGAGAGCAGAAGAGTGAAGGACATCCAAAGAGAGAAAAGTACTTAAGGACATTTGGAGTGAGGAGAACAAAAAAGGGCATCTAGAGAGAGGAGAAGACACAATTGTATCCAGAGTGGAAAGAAAATTGTTGGGAATCCAGAGACAGGAGAAGACAGAAGGGCATCGGGAGAGACAAGAGAACAGAAGGGCATAGGGAGAGAGGAAAAGACAGAAGGGCATCCAGAGAGAGTAGAGGACAGAAGGGCATCCAGAGTGAGGAGATCACAGAAGGACATCCAGAGATACACGAGAACAGAGAGGCATCCAGAGAGAATATAGTACAGAAGGGCATCTAGAGAGAGGAGAAAAGAGAAGGGCATCCATCAAGAGGAGAAGATAAAAAGGGAATCCAGAGAGAGGAGAGAACAAAAGAGCATCCAGAGAGCTAAGAGTACAGAAGGGCATCCAGAGAGAGGAGAGTACAGAAGGGAATCCAGAGAGAGAAGAGTGAAGAAGGGCATCCAGAAAGAGTAGATGACAGAAGGGCCTCCAGAGAGCGGAGAGAACAGAAATGCATCCAGAGAGAGGAGAAGACAGAAACATGTCCACAGAGAGAAGAGAACAGAAGGGCATTCGTAGAGAGGAGAGAAAAGAATGGCATGGGGAGAGAGGAGAGAACAGAAGTGCACCCAGAGATAGGAGAGAACAGAAGTGAATTTAGAGAGAGGAGAAGACAGAAGGGCATCCAGGGAGAGGACAGGATAGAACGGCATCGAGAAAGAGGAGAAGACAGAAGGGAATCCAGAGAGAGCAGAGAACAGAACGAAAACTAGAGAGAGGAGAGAGCAGAAGTGCACCCAGAGAGAGTAGAGAAAAGAAGGGCATCCAGAGAGAGGAAAGGATGGAAGCGACTCCAGAGAGGAGAAGACAGAAGGGAATCCAGATAGAGCAGAGAACAGAAGGAAATCCAGAGAGAGGAGAGAGCAGAAGGGTATCCAGAGAGAGGAGAAGACAGAAGGTCATCCGGAGAGAGGAGAGAACAGAAAGGCATTCAGAAAGCAGAGAGAACTGAAGGGCATCAAGAGAGAGGAGAAGACAGAAGGGAATCCAGACAGGGGTGATAAGGAAAGGGCATAAAGAGAGAGGAGAGAACATAAAGGCATCCAGAGAGTGAAGAAGAGAGTAGAGCATCCGGAGAGAAAATTGAACAGAAGGGCATCCAGAGAGAGGAGAGAGCAGAAGGGCATCCAGAGAGAGGAGAAGACAGAAAGGAAGCCAGAGAGACGAGAGAACAGAAGGGCATATGGAGAGCGTAGAAGACAGAAAGGCATCCTGAGAGAGGAAAGGACAGAAGGGCATCCAGCGAGAGGAGAAGACAAAAGGGCATCCAGAGAGAGTAGAGGGAAGAAGGGCATTCCGAGAGAGGAGAGAACAAAGGGCATCCAGAGAGAGAAGAAGACAGAAGGGCATCCATAGAGAGGAGAGGACAGAAGAGAACTCAGAGATAGGAGAAGACAGAAGGGCATCCGGAGTGAGGAGATAACAGAAGGGCATCCAGAGAGAGGAGAAGACAGAAGTGCATCCAGAGTGAGGTTGCATAACGAAGGGCATCCAGAGAGAAGGGACTTAAGAAGGGCATTCAGAGAGAAGAGAGGACAGAAGAAATCCAGAGAGAGGAGAGAAAAGAAAGCCATCCAGTAGGAGAAGACAGAAGGGCATCCATTGAGAGGAGAGGTCAGAAGGGCATCCAGAGAGAGGAGAGAAGAGAAGGGCATTGAGAGAGAAGAAGACAGAAACACATCCAGAGAGGGGAGAATAGAAGGGCATCCAGAGAGCAGAGATTCAGAAGGGCATCCAGGGAGAGGAGAGGACAGAAGGCATCCAGAGAGAGGAGACCACACTAGGGCATCCAGAGAAGGTGAAAACAGAGCGAATCCAGGGAGAGAAGAGTACAGAAGGGCATTTGGAGTGAGTAGATAACAGAAGGGCATCCAGAGAGAGGAGAGGATAGAACGGCATCAAGAGAGAGGAGAAGACAGAAGGGAATCCAGAGAGAGGAAAGAAGAGAAGGGCATACAGAGAGAGGAGAGAGCAGAAGGGCATCCAGAGACAGGAGAAGACAGAAGGGCTTCCGGAGAGAATAGAGAACAGAAGGGCACCAAGAAAGAGGAGAGAACAGAAGGGCATCAAGAGAGAGGAGAAGACCAAAGGGAATCCAGAGAGAGGATAGAATAGAAGGGCATCCAGAGAGTGGAGAGAGCAGACGCGCATCAGGAGAGAGGAGAAGACAGAAGTGTATCTGTAGAAAGGAGAGAACAGAAGGTCAACCAGAAAAAGGAGAGAGCAGAAGTGCATCCAGAGAGAAGAGAAGACATTAGGACATCTGGAGAGAGGAGAGAACAGAAGGGCATCCAGAGAGAGGAGAGTGCACAAGGGCATCCAGAGAGTGGAGAAGACAGAAGGTTATCAGGAGAGAGGAGAGAACAGAAGGTCATCCAGAATAAGGAGAAAACAGAAGGGAAGCTGGAAAGACGGGAGAACAGAAGGTCATAGGAAGAGAGGAGAAGACAGAAGGGCATCCAGAGAGAGGAGAGAACAGAAGGGCACTCCAGAGAGAGGAGAAGACAGAAACATATCCACAGAGAGGAGAGAACAGAAGGGCATCTAGAGCGAGGAGAGAACAGAAGGGCATCCAGAGAAGGGAGAAGACAGGAGGGCTACCAGAAAGAGGGGGAACAGAAGGGCATCCAGAAAGAGGAGAAGAGAGAAGGAATCTAGATGGAGAAGTGGAAAGACAGGCATCCTGAGGGAGGAGACAATAGAAGGGCATCGAGGGAGAGAAGATAACAAAAGGTCATCCGGAGAGAAGAGAAGACCGAAGGGAATCCAGAGAGAGGAAAGTACAAAAGTGCATCTAGAGAGAGAAGAGGACACAAGGGCATTCAGAGAGTGGAGAGAACAGAAGGGCATCCATAGAGACGATAGACCAGAAGGATATCCAAAGAGAGGAGAGGACAAAAGGGCATCCAGAGAGAGGAGAGAACAAAAGTGCATCTAGAGAGAGAAGAGGACACAAGGGCATTCAGAGAGAGGAGAGAACAGAAGGTCATCCAGAGAGAGGATAGAACAGAAGTGTATCCAGAGAGAGGAGAAGACAAAAGGGCATCCAGAGAGAGGAGAGAACAGAAGGGCAAACAGAGAAAGGAGAAGACAGAAGGGCATCCAGAGAGAGGAGAAGACCTAAACCCATCCACAGAGAGGAGAGAACAGAAGGGCATCTAGAGAGAGGAGAGAAAAGAAGGGCATCCAGAGAGGGGAGAAGACAGGAGGGCTACCAGAGAGAGGGGAGAACAGAAGGGCAGACAGAAAGAGGAGAAGAGAGAAGGAATCTAGATGGAGAAGTGGACAGGCGGGCATCCTGAGAGAGGAGACAACAGAAGGGCATCGAGGGAGAGAAGAGAACAGAAGGTCATCCAGAGAGAAGAGAAGGCACAAGAGAATCCAGAGAGAGGGAAGAACAAAAGGGCATCTAGAGTGAGAAGAGGCCACAATGGCATCCAGAGAGAGGATAGAACAGAAGGGCATCCAGAGAGAGGATAGAACAGAAAGATATCCAGAGAGAGAAGAGGACACAAGGGCATCCAGAGAGAGGAGAGAACAGAAGGGCATCCAGAGAGAGGATAGAACAGAAGGGTATCCTGAGAGAGGAGAGGACAAAACGGCATCCAGAGAGAGGAGAGAACAGAAGGGCAACCAGAGAAAGAAGAAGACAGAAGGGCATCTAGACAGAAGAGAGGACAGAAGGACATCTCAGAGGAGAGAACAGAAGCATATCCAGGGAGATGAGAGAACAGGAGAGAATCCAGAAAGAGGAGAGAACAGAATCCCATTCAGAGAGAGCAGAAGAGTGAAGGACATCCAAAGAGAGAAGAGGACTGAAGGGCATTTGGAGAGAGGAGAAAACAGAAGGACATCTAGAGAGAGGAGAAGACAGAAGGGTATCCAGAGTGGGGAAAAAATTGATGGAAATCCAGAGACAGGATCGTACAGAAGGGCATGGGGAGGGACGAGAAAAGAGAAGGGCATAGGGAGAGAGGAGAAGACAGAAGGGCATCTAGAGAGAGTAGAGGACAGAAGGGCATCCAGAGAGAGGAGAGCACAGAAGGACATCCAGAGAAACGAGAGAACAGACAGTCATCCAGGGAGAATATAGGACAGAAGGGCATCTAGAGAAAGGAGAAAAGAGAAGGGCATCCAACGAGAGGAGAAGCAATAAAGGGCATCCAGAGAGAGGAGAGCACAGAAGGACATCCAGAGAAACGAGAGAACAGACAGTCATCCAGGGAGAATATAGGACAGAAGGGCATCTAGAGAAAGGAGAAAAGAGAAGGGCATCCAACGAGAGGAGAAGCAATAAAGGGAATCCAGAGAGAGGAGAGGACAGAAGGGCATCCAGAGAGAGGAGAGTGAAGAAGGGCATCCAGAGAGAGTAGAGGACATAAGGGATCCAGAGAGAGGAGGGAACAGAAAGCCATCAAGAGAGAGGAGAAGAGAGAAGGGCATTTATGGAGAGAAGATGTCAGAAGGGCATCCAGAGAGAGGAGAGAACAGAAATGCATCCAGAGAGACGGAGAAGACAGAAACACATCCACTGGAGAGAAGAGAAAAGAAGGGCATCCAGAGAAGGAGAAGACAGAGTAAATTCAGAGAGAGGAGAGAACAGAAGTACATCCAGAGAGAGGAGAGAACAGAAGTGCATCCAAAGAGAGGAGAAGACAGAACAGCATCCAGAGATAGGAGAGAATGGATTGGCATCCAGAGAGAGGAGAAGACAGAAGGGAATCCAGAGAGATCAGAGAACAGAAGGAAATCCAGAGTGTGGAGAGAGCAGAAGGGCATCCAGAGAGAGAAGACCAAAGGGCATCCAGAGAGAGGAAAGAAGAGAAGGGCATCCA
>NW_023045333.1:0-37419 GCF_011762505.2 Arvicanthis niloticus | reverse complement strand
GATATGAATCATCTCATCCAAATCTTTATTTTTATATTTCCCTTGAAGGGCAGCCCTACATGCAGAGTTAGCATTTTCATAAGCAAGCTGCTGAAGAAGTTTATTGTCTCCCTGGCCATGTCCCAAGGATCTCTCAGCTGCCTCCAGGAGGTTGGCAAGAAATGCTGAAAATTCTTCTTGATTACCCTGAATGATCTTGATCAAGGGGGTAAGGACAGAGCCTTTCATGGGAATGGCTCTCCAGGCACTTATAGCTTCTGAGGAAGACTGAGCCACAGGGATGTCCTTCTTACTGTTCACCACAAGGACATCCTCCCCACTGTGCACAACAAGGACATCCTCCCGTGCACAACAGGGATGTGCCTTCACCCTTGTATACCACAGAAACATCTTCCTGTGCACACCATGGATGTCCTCTCCACTGTCTACCCAGAGTATTTCTCCGCACAATCCAAGACAGGGACATCATTCCCAATGTCTACCAAAGGGACCTTCTCCTTTGCCCCAGAGAAACATCATCACCACTGTCCACCACAAGACATCGTGAACACTGTCCACCACAGGGACGTACTCCCCACTGTCCACTTAAGGGAAGTCCTCTTCACTGTTTACAGCAGGGACGTCCTTCCAACTATCCACCACAAGGGGTCCTTCCCACTGTCCACCAGAAAGACATCCTTCCAACTGTCTACCACAGGGACTTATTCCCCAGTGTCAACCAAAATACGTCCTCCCCACTTTCCACCACAGGGATGTTTTCCACATGGTCCAACACAGGGGTGTCCTCACCAAGGTCCACTACAGGGACATCCTTCCTACTGTCCACAACAGGAAGGTTCTCCCCACAGTCCACAACATGGATGTCCTTCCCACTGTAAAACAAAGAAATGTCCTTCCCACTGTCCACCATAGGGACGTCTTTCCATCTGTCGACTACATTGACATCCACCCCATTGTCCACCACAGGGAAGTCCTTGCAACCATCCTCCACAGGGAGGTCCTCCCCATAGTCCACCACACGGATGTCCTCCACAGTGAAATCCACAGGCATGTCCTCCTCATTGTGCACTACATTGAAGTACTCACCCTCTATACCACAGGGATGTCCTTCCCATTGACCACCTCAGTGACTACCTCCCCACTTTCCATCACAGGGATATCCTACCCAGTGTCCACCATAGAAAGGTTCTCCCTGCTGTCCTCCACAGGGACATTCTTACCACTATTTATCACAGGGTCATCCTCACCAATGTCCACCAGTGGGAAATCCTTCCCATGTTCACCACAGGAACATCCTTTCCACTGAGCACCACAGGGACATTCTTCTGTGCATAACAGAAATGTTCTTACCATTGTCCATTGCAGAGATGTCCACTGCACTCTCCACTCCAGGCAAATACTTCCCACTGTCCACAAAAAAGATGTTTTCTTGTGCACCACAGCAACATCCTCCCCATTGTCCACAATGTCATCATCACCACTGTCCACCACAGTGATGTGCTCTGTACTCTCCAAAACAGGGATATCATTCTCAAGGTCCACCAAAATAGTGTTTTCCTGTGCACCATAGAAACGTCCTCCCCACTGTCCACCACAAGGTTGTCCTCATCACTGTGCAGCACAGGGATCCCAACTATCCAACACAGAGTGTTCCTCTTCACTGTCCACTGCAGAGATGTCCTACCCACTCTCCACCACAGAGAGTTCCTCCCAGCTGTCCACCACAGGGATGTCCTCCCAACTGTCCACCAGAGGGATATCCTTTCCACTGTGCACCAAAGGAGGTCCTTCCCAATGTCCACAAAAGTGACATCCTTTTTAAAATCCACAACATAAACATCTTTCTCACATTCCAGAACATGGATATCATTCTTAATGTCTACCACAGGGAGGTCTTTCTACTGTCCACCACAGTGGTGTCCTTTCCACTGTCCACCAGAGGATGTCCTCCTCACTGTGCAGCACAAGGACATCCTTCCAACTGTCCAGCACATAAACCACCACCCCACTGACACCATGGGAATGTCCTACACTTGGCCAGCCACAGGGACATCCTGTCCAATGTTCACCACAGGGATGTTCTCACCAATGTCTAACATAGAGTTGTGCTAAGCACTCTTCACCACAGGGACATCTTTTTCCTGTCGACCACAAGACGTCCACTGGACTGTCCACCACAGAGATGTGTGCCCACTGTCCACAACAGGGGTGTCTTCACCAGTGTCCACCACAGGAGTGTGCTTTTCCATAGTTCAAAACAGAAACATACCTTCTGTCTTCTCCTCTCTCTGGATGCCCTTCTGCCCTCTCCTCTCTCTGGTTGCCCTTCTGTTCTCTCCTCTCTCTGGATATCCTTCTGTCTTCTCCTCTCTCTTGATGCCCTTCTGTTCTCTCCTCTTTCTGGATGCCCTTCTGTTCTCTCCTCTCTCCGGATGCCCTTATGTCTTTTCCTCTCTCTAGATGCCCTTCTGTTCTATCCTCTGCCGGGATGCCCTTCTGTTCTCTCCTCTGCCAAGATGCCCTTCTGTTCTCTCCTCTCTCTGGATTCCCTTCTGTCTTCTCCTCTCTCTTGATGCCATTCTATCCTCTCCTCTCTCTGGATGCCCTTCTGTATTATCCTCTCTCTGGATGCACTTCTGTTCTCTCCTTTCTCTGGATTCCCTATTTTTCTTCTCCTCTCTCTGGATGCCCTTCTGTCATATCCTCTCTCTGGATGACCTTCTGTCTTCTCCTCTCTCCTGATGCCCTTCTGTTCTCTCTCTCCCAATGCCCTTCTGTTCTCTCCTCTCTCTGGATTTGCTTCTGTCTTCTCCTTCTCTGGATGCCCTTCTGTTCTCTCCTCATTCTGGATGCTCTTCTGTTCTCTCCTCTATCTAAATTCCCTTCTGTCTTCTCCTCTCTCTGTATGGCCCTCTGTACTATTTTATGTGGATGCCCTTTTTTCTCTCCTCTCTCTGGATGCCCTTCTGTCCTCTATTCTCTCTGGATTCCCCTCTCTTCTCTCCTCTCTCTGGATGCCCTTCTGTCTTTTCCTCTCTCCCTATGCCCTTCTGTTCTTTCATCTCTTCCGATGCTCTTCTGCCTTCTCTCTCTGGATGCCCCACAATTTTCGCCTCACTCTGGATATCCTTCTGTCTTCTCTTCTGTCTAGATGCCCTTATGTTCTCTCCTCTATCTGGATGCTCATCTGTCCTCTCTCTCCAGATGCCCTTCAGTCCTCTTCTCTCTCTAGATGTCGTTCAGTCATCTGCTCTCTCAGGATGGGCTTCTGTTCTATCCTTTCTGGATTCTCTAATGTTCTATCATCTTTCTGAATGTGCTTCTGTTCTCTCTTCTCTCGGGATGTCCTTATGTCTTCTCCTCTCTCTGAATGCCCTTCTGTTTCTTATTTCTCTGGATGCCAATCTGTTCTATTGTCTCTCTGGATGCCCTTTTGCCTCTCTTCTCTATGGATACCCTTCTGTTCTCTCTTCTTTCTGGATGCCCTTCTGTTATCTCCTCTCTCTGGATGCCCTTCTGTTTTCTCCTCACTCGGGTTGCCATTCTTAACCTCTCTCTGGATGCCCTTCTGTTCTCTCCTTTCTCCGGATGCCCTTCTGACTTCTCCTCTCTATGGATGCCCATCTGTCTTCTCCTCTCTCTGGATGCCCTATGTTCTCTCCTCTCTCTGGATTCTCTTCTTCCCTCTCCTTTCTCTGGATGCCCTTATGTCTTCTCCTCCCTCTGGATGCCTTTCTGTCCTCTCCTCTCTCTGGATGCCCTTCTGTCTTCTCCTCTCTCCCTATGCAATTCTGTTCACTTGATTCTCTGGCTTCCCCTCTATCTGGATGCCCTTCTGTCCTCTCCTCTCTCTTGATGCTTATCTGTCCTCATCTCTCTCTAGATGCCCTTCTGTACTCTCCATGCTCTGGATGCTCTTCTGTCCTCCCTCTCTCTGGATTTTTTTCTGTCCTCTTATATCTCTGGTTGCATTTCTGGTCTTTTTTTCTCTCTAGATTACCTTCTGTTCTCTCATCTCTCTGGATGCCTTTCTCTTGTCTCCTCTTTCTGTATGATCTTCTATTCTCTGCTATCTTTGGATTCCTTTATGTTGTCTCCTTCTCTTGATGCTCTTCTGTTCTTAACAATCTGTGGATGCCCTTCTGTCCTCTCCTCTCTCTGGATGCCCTTCTGTACTGTACTCTCTCTTTATGCCTTTCTGTTCTCTCCTCTTAATGGATGCCCTTCTGTCTTCTCCTTTCTCTGGATGCCCTTCTGTCTTCTCTGCTCTCTGGATACCGTTCTATTCTCTAATCTCTCTGGATGCCCTTCTGTCTTCTCCTCTCTCTGGGTGCTCTTCTGTCTTCTCCTCTCTCTGGATGCCCTTTTGTCTCATCATCTCTCTGAATGCCCTTCTGTTGTCTCCTCTCTCTAGATTATATTCTGTCCTCTCATCCCTCTGGATGGTCTTCTTTTCTGTTCTCTCTATGGATGCTCTTATGTTCCCTCATCTCCGTGGATGCCCTTCTGTTCTCTCCTCTCTCTGGAAGGTCTTCTGTTCTCTCATCTCTCTGGATGCTCTTCTGTCCTCTCCTCTCCCTGGATGCCCTTCGGTACTCTCCTCTCTCTGGATGTTTTTCTTTTCTCTTCTTTCTGGATGACCTTCTGTAATCTCCTCTCTGGATGCCTTCTGTCTTCTCCTCTCTCTGGATGCACTTATGTTCTCTCCTCTCTCTGAATGCCCTTCTGTCTTCTCCCCTCTCTGGTGCCCTTCTGTCCTCTCCTCTCTCTGGATGCTCTTCTGTTCTCTCCACTCTTAGATGCCCATCTGTCCACTTCTCTCTCTGGATTCCCTTCTTTCCTTTAGTATCTCTCTTTGTCTTTCTGTTCTCTTCTATCTATGGAGGCTCTCTTGTACTCTCATATCTCTGGATGACCTTCTGTTCTCTCCTCTTTCTGGATGCCCTTCTGTCTTCTCCTCTCTCTGGATGGCCTTCTGTCTTCTCTTCTCTTTGGATGCCCTTCATTTCTCTTCTCTTTGGATGCCCTTCTCACCTCTCCTCTCTCTGGATCCCCTTCTGTCTTTTTGTCAATCTGGATGACTTTGTGTTGTCTCCTCATTATGGATTACTTTCTGGTCCTCTTCTTTCCGTTTGCCCTTCTGTTTTCTCCTCTCTCTGCATGCCTTTCTGTCCTGTTCTCTCTCTGGATTCCCTTCTGTCCTCTAATCTTTCTCGTTGCCTTTCTGTATTCTTCTCTCAATGGAGATTCCCCTGTACTCTTATCGCTCTGGATGCCCTTCTGTCTTCTCTGCTCTCTGGATGACCTTCTGTTCTATCCTCTTTCCAGATGCACATCTGTCCTCTCCTCACTGTTGATGCCCTTCTGTTTTCCTCACTCTCTGGAAGCCTTTCTCTTTTATCCTTTCTATGTAGGTCCTTCTGTCCTCTCCTCTCTCTGGATGCGCTTAGGTCTTCTCCTTTCTCAGGATGCCCTTCCGTTCTCTCCTCACGCTGAATGGCATTCTGTCCTGTCCTTTCTCTGGATGCCCTTCTGACCTTTTCTCTCCCTGGACTCCCTTCTTTCCTCTTCTCTCTCTGGATGCTCTTCTGTCTTCTCTTCTCTCTGGATGACCTTCATTTCTCTCCTCTCTCCGAAATCCCTTCTGTCCTCTCCTCTCCCTGTATGCCCTTCTGTCTTCTCCTCCCCATAATGACTTTTTGTTTTTTCTTCTCTGGATGCCCTTCGGTTCTCTCCTCTAACAGGATGCCCATCTGTCTTCTCCCCTCTCTGGATGCCCTTCTTTTTCACCTATCTTGGATGCCCTTCTGTCTTCTTCCCTCTCTAGATGAGGTTCTGTTATCTCCTCTCTCTGGAAGCTCTTCTGTTCTCTCCTCTCACTGGATGCCCTACTGTCTTGTCGTCTCTATGTATGACCGTCTGTTCTCTCCTCTCTGGAAGCCCTTCTATCTTCTCCTTTCTTTGGATGCCCTTCTGTCTTCCCCTCACTATGGATGCCCTTCTAATCTCTCCGCTCACTGGATGCTCTTCTGTCCAGTCATCTCTCTGGATGCCCTTCTGTCTTCTCCTCTCTCTGGCTGCCCTTTTGTTTTCACCTATCTATTGAAGCCTTTCTGTCTTGTCCTCTCTCTACATGCCTTTCTGTCCTCTCAACTCTCTGGATGCCCTTCTGTTCTCTTCTCTCTGGATGCCCTTCTGTTCTCTTCTCTTGGATGCCCTTCTGTCCTCTCCTCTCTCTGGATGCCCTTCTGTCTTTTTGTCACTCTGGATGACATTCTTTTATCTCCTCTTTCTGGATTACCTTCTGTTCTTTTCTCTTTCCAGATGCCTTTCTGTTTTCTCCTCTCTCTGCATGCCCTTTTGTTCTTTCCTCTCTCTGAATGCCATTCTGTCCTCTCCTCTCTCTGGATGCCCTTCTGTCTTCTCATCTCTCTGGATGCCCTTTAGTTCTCTCCTCTCCCTACATTCTCTTCTGTCCTCTCATCCCTCTTGATGCCCTTCTGTTCCCTTCTCTCTCTGGACGATCTTCTGTTCTCTCATCTCTGTGGATGCCCTTCTGTTCTCTCCTATCTCTGGAAGACCTTCTGTTCTCTCATCTCTCTGGATGCCCTTCAGTTCTCTCCTCTCCCTACATTCTCTTCTGTCCTCTCATCTCTCTGGATGCCCTTCTGTTCCCTTCTTTTTTGGATGATCTTTTGTTTGCTCATCTTTGTGGATGCCCTTCTGTTCTCTCCTATCTCTGGAAGACGTTCTGTTCTCTCATCTCTCTGGATGCCTTGTGTGTCTCCTCTCTCTGGATGCACTTCTGTTCTCTCCTCTCACCGGATGCCTTTCTTTCCCATCCTTTCTCTGGATGCCCTTCTGTATTCTCCTCTCTCTGGATGCCCTTCTGTATTCGCCTCTCTCTGGATGATCTTCTGTCCTCTCCTCTCTCTGGATGCCTTTTGTCATCTCCTCTCTCTGGATGCACTTCTGTCCTCTCCTATATTGGAGGCCCTTCTGTCCTCTTCTTTCTCTGGATTCCATTCTGTCCTCTAATCTATCTGATTGGCTTTCTGTTGTCTTCTCTCTATTGAGGCTCTCCTGTACTCTCATCTCTCTAGATGAAATTCTTTTCTCGCCTCTCTCTGGATGCCCTTCTGTCTTCTCCTCTCTGTGGATGCCCTTCTGGTCTCTCCTCTCTCTCTCGATGCTCTTCTGTTCTCCCCTCTCTGTGGATGCCCTTCTGTCCTCTCCTGTTTCTGAATTCCCTTCTGTTCTCTCCTCTCTCTGTATGCTCTTCTATTCTCTCCTCTCCCTGGACGTCCTTCTGTTGTCTCCTCTCTCTGTATGCCCTTCTGTCTTCTCCACACACTGGATGCACTTCTGTTCTCTCTTCTCTCTAGAGGCCATTCTGTCCTCTCCTCTCTCTGGATGCCCTTCTATCCTCTCCTCTCTCTGGATTCCCTTCTGTCCTCTCCTCTCTCTCGTTGCCCTTCTGTCCTCTTCTCACTCTAGAGGCTCTCCTGTACTCTGATCTCTCTGGATGCCCTTCTGTTTTCTCCTGTCTCCAGATGCCTTTCTTTCTTCTCCTCTCTCTGGATGCCTTTCTGTTCTCTCATCTCCCTGGAGGCCCTTATTTAATCTCCTCTCTGTATGCCCTTCTGTCATATCCTCTCTCGGGATGTCCTTATGTCTTCTCCTGTCTCTGGATGTTCTCTGTCCTATCCTCTCTCTGGATTCCCTTCTGTCATATCCTCTCTCGGAATGCCCTTATGTCTCCTGCTGTCTCCGGATGTTCTCTGTCCTATCCTCTCTCTGGATGCCCTTCTGTTTTCTCCACTCTCTGGATGCCCTTCCGTTCTCTCCTCTCTATGTAGGCCCTTCTGTCCTCTCCTCTCTCTGGATGCCCTTCGGACTTCTCCTTTCTCTATATGCCCTTTTGTTCTCTCCTCTCGCTGGATGGCCTACTGTTTTCTTCTGACTCTGCATGCCCTTCTGTCCTCTTCTATCTCTGGCTTCCCTTCTTTCCTCTACTGTCTCTGGATGCCCTTCTGTCTTCTCTCCTCTCTGGATGCCCTTTTGTTCTCTCCTCTCTCCGGATTTTCTTCTGTCCTCTCCTCTCTCTGTTTGCCCTTCTGTCTTCATTTTTCTTTGGAAGCCCTTCTGTTCTCTTCTCTCTCTGGATGCCTTTTTCTCCTATCCTCTCTCCAGATATCCTTCTTTTCTCTCCTCTCTCTGTATGCCTTTCTGTTCTTTCCTCTATCTATATGCCCTTTTGTCCTCTTCTCTCTCTGGATGCCCTTCTGTCATCTTTTCTCTGGATGCCTTTCTGTCTTCTCCTCTCTCTGGATGCCCTTCTGTTTTCTTCTCTCTCTGGATGATCTTCAGTTCTCTCATCTCTCTGGATGCCCTTGCGACCTCTCCTCTCTCTGGATACCCTTCTATCTTCTGTTCTCTATGGATGACCTTCTGTCCTCTCCTCTCTTTTGATGCCCTTCTGTTTTCTCCTCTCTTCTTATGCTCTTCTGTTCTCCCCATTCTCTGGATGCCCTTCTGTTCTCTCCTCTTGCTGGATGGCCTTCTGTCCTCTCCTCTCCCTGGATGACCTTCTGTCCTCTTCACTCTCTGGATTAACTTTTTTCTCTACTCTTTATGGATGCCCTTCTGTCTTATCCTCTCTCTACATGCCCTTCTATTTTCTCCTCTCTCTATATTCCTTTCTGTCCTCTCATCTCTCTGTATGCCCTTCTATTATATTCTCTCTATGGACACTTCTCTGTTCTCTTATCTCTCTGGATGACCTTTTCTCTTCTCCTCTCTCTGGATGCCATTCTGTCTTCTCTTCTCTCTGGATGCCTTTTTGTCGACTCCTCTCTCTGGATGATCTTTGGTTCTCTCCTCTACCCGGATGCCCATCTGTCTTCTCCTCTCTCTGGATGCCCTTCTGTCTTCACCTATCTATGGATGCCCTTCTGTCTTCTTCTCACTCTACATGCCCTTCTGTTCTCTCCTTTCTCTGGATGCCCTTCTGTCTTCCCCTCTGTCTGGATGACCTTCTGATCTCTCCACTCTCCATATGCTCTTCTGTCAAGTCATCTCTCTGGATGCCCTTCTGTCTTCTCCTCAGTCTGGATGACCTTCTCTTTTCACCTATCTATGGATGCTTTTATGTTTTCTATTCTCTCTACATGGTTTCTGTCCTCTCATCTCTCTGGATGCTTTTACGTCTTCTGTTCTCTCTACATGCCTTTCTGTCTTCTCATCTCTCTGAATGCCTTTTTGTTTTCTCCTCTCTCTGGATGCCCTTCGGATCTCTTCTGTTTGGATGCCCTTCTGTCCTCTCCTCTCTCTGGTTGCCCTTGTGTATTTTCATCACTCTGGATGACCTTCTGTTGTCTCCTCTCTCTGGATGTCCTTCTGTTCTCTCCTCTTTCCTGATGCCCTTCTTTCTTCTTCTCTCTCTGGATGCCCTTCTGTCCTCTCCTCACTCTGGATGCCCTTCTAACCTCTCCTCTCTCTGGATCCCCTTCTGTCTTTTTGTCAATCTGGATGCCTGTCTATTCCCTTCTCTCTCTGGGTGATCTTCTGTCCTCTTCTCACACTGGATGCCCTTCTGTCCACTTCTCTCTCTGGATGGCTTTCTGTTCTCTCCTCTCTCTTGATCCCTTTTTTACTCTCCTCACTGGAACACTTCTATACTCTCCTCTCTCTCGATGGCCTTCTGTTCTCTCCTCTCTCTGGATGCCCTTCTGTCCTCTCCTCTCTCTGGATGCCCTTCTGTCTTCTCCTCTCTCCCTATGCCCTTCCATTCTCTCGATTCTCTCGATGCCCTTCAATATTCTCCTCCATCTGGATGCCCGACAATTTTCTCCTCACTCTGGATATCCTTCTGTCTTCTCCTCTCTCTAGATTCCCTTCTTTCTCTCCGCTCACTGGATGCCATTCTGTCCTCTCCTCTCTCTGGATGCCCTTCTGTCCTCTCTTCTCTCTGCTCTTCTGTCTTCTCCTCCCTCCAGATGCCCTTCGGTCCTCTTCTCTCTCTGGATGTCCTTCAGTCTTCTGCTCTATCTGGATGGGCTTCTGTTCTCTCCTCTTCCTGGATTCTCTCCTGTTCTCTCATCACTCTTGATGCCCTTCTGTTCTCTGTTCTTTTAGGATGTCCTGTCTTCTCCACACTCTGGATGCCCTTCTGTCTTCTCCTTTCTGTGGATGTTCTTCTGTTCTCTCCTCTCTCTGGATGCCCTATTTTCCTCTCCTCTCTCTGGATACCTTTCCGTTATATCCTCTCTCTGTATGTCCTTCTGTCTTCTCCTCTCCCTGTATGCCCTTCTGTCTTCTCCTCCCCCTAAATTACCTTTTGTTGTCTCCTCTCTCTGGATGCCCTTCGGTTCTCTCCTCTAACCGGATCCCCTCTGCCTTCTCCTCTCTCTGGATGCCCTTCTTTTTTCACCTATCTTGGAAGCCTTTCTGTCTTCTTCACTCTCTACATGCCCTTCTTTTCTCTCTTCTCTCTGGAAGCCCTTCTGTTCTCTCCTCTCTCTGGATGCCCTTCTGTCTTGTCGTCTCTATGGATGGCCGTCTGTTCTCTTCTCTTGGGAAGCCCTTCTGTCTTCCCCTCTTTTGGGATGCCGTTCTAATCTCTCCACTCACAGGATGCTCTTCTTTCCAGTCATCTCTCTGGATGCCCTACTGTCTTCTCCTCTCTCTGGGTGCCCTTTTGTTTTCACCTATCTATGAATGCCCATCTGTCTTGTCCTCTCTCTACATGCCTTTGTGTCCTCTCAACTCTCTGGATGCCCTTCTGTCTTCTCTTCTCTCTGGACACCCTTCTGTTCTCTTCTCTTTGGATGCCCTTCTGTTCTCTCTTCTCTCTGGATGCCCTTCTGTCTTTTTGTCACTCTGGATGACATTCTTTTGTCTCCTCTTCCTGGATTACTTTCTGTTCTCTCCTCTTTCCAGATGCCCTTCTGTTTTCTTCTCTCTCTGCATGCTCTTCTTTTCTTTCCTCTCTCTGAATGCCCTTCTGTCCTCTACTCTCTCTGGATGCCCTTCTGTCTTCTCATCTATATGGATGCCCTTCAGCTCTCACCTCTCCCTAGATTCTCTTCTGTCCTCTCATTTCTCTGGATGCCCTTCGGTTCCCTTCTCTATCTGGACAATCATCTGTTTGCTCATCTCTGTGGATGACCTTCTGTTCTCTCCTATCTCTGGAAGACCTTCTGTTCTCTCATCTCTCTGGATGCCCTGTGTCTCTCCTCTTTCTGGATGTTCTTCTGTTCTCTCCTCTCTCTAGAAGCCCTTCTGTCTTCTTCTCTACTGTCTCTGGATGTTCTTCTGTCTTCTCTGCTCTCTGGATACTGTTCTATTCTCTACTCTCCCTGGATGCCCATCTGTTTTCTCTGCTCGCTGAATGCCCTTCTGTTCTCCATTCTCTGTGGATGTGTTTCTGTCTTCTCCTCTCTCTGGATGCCCTTCTGTTCTCTCCTCTCTCTGGATGCCCTTCTGACCTCTTCTCTCCATGGATGCTTTTTTTGTCTTCTCCTCTGTCTTGATGGCTTTCAGTTCTCTCCTCTCTTTGGATCTATTCTGGCCTCTCCTCTCTCTGGATGCCCTTCTCCACTCTCCTCTTTCTAGATGCCCTTCTGTCCTCTCTTCTCCCTGGATCCCCTTCTGTCCTCATTTATCTCTGGATGCCCTTCTGTTCTCTCCTCTCTCTGGATTCCCTATTTGTCTTCTCCTCTTGCTGGATGCCCTTCTCTTCTCTCCTCTTGCTAGATGCCTTTCTGTCCTCTCGTCTCTCTTGATGCCCTTCTGTGCTCTCCCCTCTCTGGATGCCCTCCTGTGCTCTCCTCTCTCTGGATGACCTTCTGTCCTCTCCTCTCTCTGTATGCCCTTCTGTCTTCTCCTCTCTCCCTATGCCCTTCTGTCCTCTCCTCTCTCTGCATGCCCTTCTTTCTTCTTTTCTCCCTGGATGCCTTTTGTTCTCTCCTCTCTTTGGATGCCCTTCTTCCCTCTCTTGTATCTGGATGTCTTCTCCTCCCTTTAGATGCCTTCTGTCCTCACCTCTCTCTGGATGCCCTGCAGTCCTCTCCTCTCTCTGGATTTCCTTCTGTCCTCCAGATCTCTGGTTTCCCTTCTGTTCTCTTCCCTCTCTAAATTCTGTTCTGTCCTCTAATCTCTCTGAGTGCCCTTCTGTCTTATTTTCTCTCTGGAATCCCTTCTGTCCTCTCCTCTCTTCTGATGTCCTTCTGATCTCTCCACTCTCTGGATGCCCTTCGGTCCTCTCTTCACTTTGGATGCCCTTATGTTGTCTCCTCTCTCTCGATGCTCTTCTGTTCTTCCCAATCTGTGGATGCCATTTGATCCTCTTCTCTCTCTGGATGTCCTTCAGTCTTCTGCTCTCTCTGGAGGGGCTGCTGTTCTCTTCTTTATCTGGATTCTCTCCTCTACTCTCATCTCTCTGGATGCCCTTTTGTTCTCTCTTCTTTTGGGATGTCCTTCTTTCCTCTTCTCTCTCTGGACGCCATACTGTCCTCTCCTCTCTCTGGATTTCCTTCTGTCCTCTAATATCTCTGGTTTCCCTTCTGTTCTCTTCTCTCTCAAGATTCTCTTCTGTCCACTAATCTCTCTGGATGCCCTTCTGTCTTCTTCTCTCTCTGAAAGCCCTTCTGTCCTCTCCTCTCTCCAGATGCCCTTCTGTTCTCTCCTCCATCTGGATTCTCTTCAGTACTCTCATATCTCTGGATGTCCTTCTGTCTTCTCCTCTCTCTGGATGACCATCTGATCTCTCTTCTCTCCGGATGCTCTTCTGTCTTCTCTTCACTCTGGATGCCTTTCTCTCTTCTCCTCTGTATGGATGCACTTCTGTTTTCACCTCTCTATGGATGCCCTTCTGTCTTCTCCTCTCTCTGGATTCCCTTCTGTTCTCTCCTCTCATTGGATGCCCTTCTGTCTTCTTCTTTCTCTGAATGACCTTCTGTCTTCTCTGCTCTCTGGATACCATTCTATTATCTACTCTCTCTGGTTGCCCTTCTGTCTTCTCTGCTCTCTGGATGCCCGTCTGTTCTCTCCTCTCTGTGCATGCCCTTCAGACCTCTTCTCTACATGGAAGCTCTTCTGTTCTCTCCTCTCTCTAGATGCTCTTCTGTCCTCTCCTCTCTCTCTGGATGCCCTTCTGTCCTCTCCTCTCTCTGGATGCCCTACTGTTCTCTCCTCTCTCTGGATTCCCTTTTTGTCTTCTCCTCACTCTGGATGCGCTTCTCCATTCTACTTTCTCAAGATCCCTTGTGTCCTCTATTCTCTCTGGATATCCTTCTGTTCTCTCATCACTCTGGATTCCCTTTTGTTCTTTCCTCTCTCTGGGTGCCCTTCTGTCCTCTCCTACGTCTGGATGCCCTTCTGTATTTTCCTCTCTCCCTATGCCCTTCTGTTCTCTTGATTCTCTCGATGCCCTTCAGTCTTCTACTCTCTCTGTATGCCCGACAATTTTCTCATTACTCTGGATAACATTCTGTCTTCTCCTCTCTCTAGATGCCCTTCTGTTATCTCCTCTCACTTGTTGCCATTCTGTCCTCTCCTCTCTCTGGATGCCCTATGATCCTCTTTTCTCCCTGGATGTCCTTCAGTCTTCTGCTCTCTCTGGATGGGCTTCTGTTCTCTCCTCTTTCTGGATTCTTTCCTGTACTCTCATCTCTCTGGATGCCCTTCTGTTCTCTCTTCTTTTGGTATGTCCTGTCCTCTCCTCTCTCTGGATGCCCTTCTGTCTTCTCCTTTCTTTGGATGCCCTTCTGTTCTTTCCTCTCTCTGGATGCCCTTTTTTCCTCTCCTCTCTCTGGATACCCTTCTGTTCTCTCCTCTCTCTGTATGCCCTTCTGTTCTCTCCTCTGTCTGGATGCCCTTGTGTCGTCTTCTCTCTCTGGATGCCATTTCTGTCCTCTCTTCTCTCAGGATGCCCTTCTGTCTTCACTTATCTCTGGATGCCCTTCTGTTATTTTCTTTCTCTGGATCATCTTCTCTTCTCTCATCTCTCTAGATGCCCTTGTGTCCTCTCCTCTCTCTGGATGCCCTTCTGTTTTCTCATTTCTCTGTATGCCCTTCTGTCCTCTCGTCTCTTTTTATGCCTTTCTGTTTTGTCCTCTCATCTGATGCTCTTCTATTCTCTCCTCCCTCTGGATGCCCTTCTGTATTCTCCTCTCGCAGGATACCCTTCTTTACTCTCCTCTCTCTGGATGCCGTTCTGTCTTCTACTCTCTCTGGATGCCCTTCTGTTCTCTCCTCTCTCCGGATGACCTTCTGTCCTCTCCTAGCTCTGGATACCCTACTGCCCTCTCCTCTCTCTGGATTTTCTTCTGTCCTCTCATATCTCTGGTTTACCTTCTGTTCTCTTCTCTCTCTAGATTCTCTTCTGTCTTCTCCTCCCTCTGGATACCCTTCTGTTCTCTTTTCTGTAGATGCCCTGCTCTCTCCTCTCTCTGAATGCCCTTCTGTTCTTTCCTATCTCTAGTTGCCCTTCTGTTCTCTCCTCTATCCAGATGCCCTTCTGTTTTCTCCTCCCTCTGGATACCCGTTTCTTCTCTTTTCTGTGGATGCCCTTCTGTCCTCCCATATCTCTGGATGCCCTTCTCTCTTCTCCTCTTTCTGGATGCTCTTCTGTGCTTTGCTCTCTCTAGATGCCCTTTTGTCCTCTCCTCTTTCTACATGCCTTTCTAGTCTCTTCTCTCCCTGGATGTACTTGTGTCCTCTCTTCTCTCTGGATGCCCATCTGTCCACTTCTTCATGTATATGCCTTCTCTCTTCTCCTCATTCTGGATGCCCTTCTGTTCTCTCCTCTCTTAGGAAGTCCTTCTGTCTTCTCCTCTTTCTAGATGCCCTTCAATTCTCTCCTCATCCTGGATACCCTTCTGTCTTCAACATTCTCCAGATGCCCTTCTGCCTTCTTTTCTCGCTGGATGCCCTTCTCTTCTCTCCTCTCCTGGATGTCCTTCTAACATCTCCTCTCGCTGGATGCCGTTCTATTCTCTCCTCTCCTGGATACACTTCTGTCCTCTGTTCTTTCTGGATTCTCTACTGTTTTCTTCTATCTAGATGCCCTTCTGTCCTCTCCTCTCTCTGGATGCCCTTCTGTCCTCTCCTCTCTCTGGATGGCTTTCTGTTCTCTCCTCTCTCTAGATGCCCTTCTGACCTCTCCTCTTCATGGATGCCCTTCTGTTTTCACCTCTCTCTGGATGCCCTTCTGTTCTCTCCTCTCTTGGATGCCCTTCTGTCCTCTTCTCTCTCAGGATTCCCTTCTGTCCTCTAATATCTCTCTTTGCCTTTCTGTTCTCTTCTCTCTCTAGATGACCTTGTGTCTTCTCCTCTCTCAAGGCCATTGTGTCTTCTCCTCTCTCTGGATGCAATTCTGTCTTTTTGTCTCTATGGATGACCTTCTTTTGTCTCCTCTCTCTGGATGACCTTCTTTTCTCTCCTCTGTGCAGATGTCCTTCTGTCCTCTCCTCTCTCTCGATGCCCTTCTGTCTTCTCCTCTCTATGGATGCCCTTCTCTTCTCTCCATTGTCTGGATGACCTTCTTTCTGCCCCTCTCTCTTGATGTGCTTCTCTTCTCTCCTCTCTCTGGATGATTTTGTGTTCTCTCCAGTCTCAGGATGCCCTACTGTCCGCACTTTCTCCGGATGCCCATTTGTTCTCTCCTCTCTCCAGATATCCTTCTGTCCTCTCCTCTCTATGTATGCCCTTCTGTTTTTCATCTCTCTGGATGACCTCCTGTTGACTCTTCTCTCTGGATAACCTTCTGTTCTCTCCTCTATCATGATGCCCTTCGGTCTTCTTTTCTCTCTTGATGCCCTTCTCTTCATTCCTCACTCTATGGATGCCGTTCTTTTCTCTTCTCTCTGGATGCCCTTCTGTAATCTCCTCTCTCTGGATGCATTCTGTCTTCTCCTCTCTCTGGAGGCACTTCTGTTCGCTCCTATCTCTGGATGCCTTTCTGTCTTCTCCTCTCTCTGGATTCCCTTCTGTCCTTTCCTCTCTCTGGATGCCCTTCTGTCCTCTCCTCTCTTGCATGCCATTCTGTCCTCTTCTCTCTCTGGATTCCCTTCTGTCCTCTAATCTCTCTGGTTGCCATTCTGTTCTCTTCTCTCTATGGAGGCTCTCCTGTACTTTCCTCTCTCTGGATGCCCTTCTGTTCTCTCCTTTCTCTGGATGACTTTCTGTCTTCTCCTCTCTCTGGATTGTCTTCTGTTCTCTCCTCTCTCTGGATGCCCTTCTGTTCTATCCTCACTCCAGATGCACTTCTGTCTTCTCTTCTCTCTCCATGCCCTTCTGTTTTCTCCACTCTCTGGATGCTCTTCTGTTCTCTCCTCTCTATGGAGTCCCTTCTGTCCTCACCTATCTCTGGATGCCCTTCAGTCCTCTCCTCTCTCTGGATGCACTTCTGTACTCTTCATACTCTGCATGCGCTTCTGTCCTCCTCTCTCTGGATTTTTTTTCTGTCCTCTCACATATCTGGTTGCCCTTCTGTTCTCTTCTCTCTCTAGATTATCTTCTGTCCTCTCATCTCTCTGTATGCCCTTTTGATCTCTTCTCTCTCTACATGGTCTTCTGTTCTCTCATCTCTCCGGATGCCCTTGTGTCCTCTCCTCTGTCTGTATGCCCTTCTGTTCTCTTCTTTGGATGATCTTCTGTTCTATCGTCTCTCTGGATGCCCTTGTGTCCTCTCCTCTCTCTGGATGCCTTTCTGTTCTCTCTTCTGTCTGGGTGGCCTTCTGTTTTCTATCTCTGGATGTCCTTCTGTACTCTCCTCTTTTGGATGCCCTTCTGTTGTCTCGTTTCTCTCAATGCTCTTCTGTTCCATCCTCTCTGTGGATGCCCTTCTATCCTCTCCTCTCTCTGGATGCCCTTCTGTTCTCTCTTCTTTCTGGATGCCCTTCTGTTCTCTCCTCTCTCTGGATGCCCTTCTGTTCTCTCCTCTCTCTGTGAATGCCCTTCTGTCCTTTCCTCTTTCTGGATGCCCTTCTGTTCTCTACTTTCTCTGTATGCCCTTCTTTACTCTCTTCTCTATGGATGACCTTCTGTCTTCTCCTCTCTCTGGGTGCCTTTCTATACTCTCTTCTTTCCGGATGCCTTCCTTTCCTCTCTCCTTCTGGATGCCCTTCTGTATTCTCCTCCCTCTGGATGCCCTACTCGTCTCTCCTCTATCTGGATGCCCTTCTGTCTTCTCTTCTCTATGGATGTCCTATTGTTGTCTCCTTTCTCTCTATGCCTTTCTGTTCTCCCCTCTCTCTAGATGGCCTTCTGTCTTCTCCACGCTCTGGATGCCCTTCTGTTCACTCATCTCTCTGGATGGCCTTCTGTCCTCTTCTCTCTCTGGTTGCTCTTCTGTTCTCTCATCTCTCTGGATGCCCTTGTGTCCTCTCCTCTCTCTGGATTCCCTTCTGTCCTCTCTTCTCTCTATATGCTCTTCTGTACTTTCCTCTCACCTGAGGCCCTTCTGACCTCTCCTCTCTTTGGATGCCCTTCGGTTTTATCCATTCTCTGGATGCCGTTCTGTTCTCTCCTCTCGCTGGATGGCCTTCTGTCCTCTTATCTCTCTTGATGGCCTTCTGTCCTGTTCTCACTCTGGATTCCTTTCTTTCCTCTTATCTCTCTGGATGCCCTTCTGTCTTCTTTTCTCTCTGGATGCCCTTCTCTTCTTTCCTCTATACAGATTCCCTTCTGTCCTCTCCTCTCTCTCTCTGTATCCTCTTCTGTCATCTCCTCTCTCTGGATGACCTTCTGTTGGCTCCTTTCTCTACATGCTCTTCTGCTCTCTCCTCTCTCTGGAAGCCCTTCTGTCCCCTCCTCTCTCTGGATTCCCTTCTGTCTTTTCATCTCTATGGATGACCTTCTTTTGTCTCCGGTCTCTGGATGACCTTCTTTTCTCTCCTTGATCCAGATGCCCTTCTGTCTTCTCCTCTCTCTGGATACCATTCTGTTCTTTCCTCTCTCTGGATGCCCTTCTGTCCTCTCATCTCTCTGGATGCCCTTCTGTCTCATCATCTTTCAGGATGCCCTTCTGTTGTATCATCTCTCTAGATTCTATTCTGTCCTCTCATCCCTCTGGATGCCCATCTGTTCTCTTCACTCTCTGGATGATCTTCTGTTCCGTCATCTCTGTGGATGCCATTCTGTTCTCTCCTCTCTCTGGAAGATCTTCTGTTCTCTCATATCTCTGGATGCCCTTGTGTCCTCTCCTCTCTCTGGATGCCCTTCTGTTCTCTCCTCTCTCTGGATGCCCTTCTTTCCTCTCTTGTCTCTGAATAGCCTTCTGCCTCTACTCTCTCTGGATGCCCTTCTGTCCTCTCCTCCATCTGTATGCCCTTCTTTCTTCTTCTCTCTCTGAATGCCCTTCTTTTCTCTTCTCTCTGGATTCCCTTCTGTAATCTCCTCTCTCTGGATGATCTATCTTCTCCTCTCTCTGGATGCACTTAGGATCTCTCCTCTCCCTGGATGCCTTTCTGTCTTCTCCCCTCTCTGGATGCCCTTCTGTCCTCTCTTCTATCTAGATGCCCTTCGGTTCTCTTGTCTCTTCGATGGCCTTCTGTCCTCTTCTCTCTCTGGATTCTCATCTGTCCTCTAATATCTCTCTTTGCCTTTCTTTTCTCTTCTCTCTATGGAGGCTCTCCTGTACTCTCATATCTCTGGATGCCCTTCTGTTCTCTCCTCTCTCTGGATGATCTGTCTTCTCCTCTCTCTCAATGCACTTATGTTCTCTCCTCTCTCTGGATGATTTTCTGTTCTCTCCAGTTTCAGGAAGCCCTTCTGTCCACCCTTTCTCCGGATGCCCTTCTGTTCTCTCCTCTCTTGTAGTGAGCCACTGTTTCAGTGGCTACACACGTGCATTTTCCAAGATGGCGCTGGCCGCATGGTCCCCCAGCAGTAAACAATCATTCTGCGCAGCTGCTAGGCAGAAAGAGCGCCAAGCCACTGGCCTATCCCGAGGCGTAATATTGCGTGGTGAGCGAACAGCCATTCAGAAGTTAATACGTGACTCTAGGGTGTATTTAAGGGATCCTCTTCAGGTTTCTTGGGTCTTTCCACTTTATCGTGTGGAGCAGTAAACCCGACTACCACCTCCTGTCTTTATTCGCGGGCGAAAAGGGATTTTGGGGGCATTCGTTTCATCTGGTGCCGAGATCCCGGGTATTTTTAAGGCGCTGCGGGAGACCACCCAAGATTGGGAACGGGTTAAAAACTGAGGAATTCGAGGTGCATCTTGGAAGGTATGCTTGGCGTGGAGACCTTTGTTGCGACCGAATTTTCGTTCACTGCCGCTGCTGTAGCAGCTGGCCTTGTGCTCGTGTGGTTTTCGTTGCCAGTCTATTTTTGTTGTGAGGACCTAGCCCGAGGCACAGCTAATAGGGTGAGCAGAGAGGTTTAAAAAAGGTCTGCTCTAAGCTATCAGAACCAGGATGTGGCAACAGGCGCTCAGCCATAGGGTTGGGAAAAGAGAAACAGACGAAGAAGTCTGGAGAGAGACTGGCCAGAGAGTTTGGTTATAGGAAAGAATGTTCAGGAGGAATACAGGCTACTGCAGGGCCTATTAAAGCTACAAAACCTTCACCGGCTGGTGAAGAGAAGCGGGAACCCCCTCACCCAATTAAGGAGCCTGCTTCCATACACCTTAGCAGCTCTGAGGAAGATCTAACACAAGGAGAGGAAGAGGGCCTGGGGCAGGAACCAGCTGCCTGTACTAAGGCTGGCGGTTCCAAAGTAAGACTAAGAAAGCCTTTGAATTCCTCAGCCCCACCCTTAGCTCCGACTCATGATTCGGGTGGAGACCCTAATTCATTCCTCAGCCCGGCAGATCGGAGGCAGCTACAGCTTGCATTTCTGGTCTTTGAAGCGGCAGAAGGCGCCGCGTTTATGCTCCCGTAGATTATAGACAGGTCAAAGAATTAGCGGAAGCAGTGCGCAGATATGGAATTGGAGCTAACTTTACTGTAGCCCAAGTAGAGAGGTTAGCTACAGCCGCCATGACTCCAGGAGATTGGCAGAACACAGTGAAGGCGGTACTTAACAATATGGGCCAATACCTAGAGTGGAAGGCCTTGTGGCATGAGGCGTTACAAGCACAAGCTAGGAGTAATGCAAATACTGAGGGACAGGAATTATGGACTTTTGATATGCTAGCGGGAGTTGGCGTACACGCGAATGACCAGACCACTCATCCTTGGCAGGTCTACGCGCAGACAGCAGCAGCTGCGATAAAGGCGTGGAAGTCCCTCCCTAGGAAGGAAGGCAGTAACCTTTATTTGTCCAAGATAATTCAGACAGCTAATGAGTCGTTCTCTGACTTTGTGGCGCGGATGACCGAGGCAGCGGGTAGAATCTTTGGTGAACCAGAACAGGCGATGCCACTAATAGAACAGATGGTTTTTGAAAATGCCACGGCGGAGTGCCGTGCTGCTATTGCGCCTCGGAGAGCTAAGGGGTTACAAGATTGGTTAAGAGTCTGCCGAGGATTGGGAGGTCCCCTTACTAATGCAGGGCTCGCGGCGGTGAACTTAGAAATGGCGGCAGTACTGCTTAAGGGTCAGAATCGTGGAACCTTCCCTTCAAAACATATGGCCCGGTGCTATGCCTGTGGGAAGGCCGGACATAGGAAAAGGGAGTGCCCAAATAATCAAATACCAATGAAGCTGTGTACTAGGTGTGGAAAAGGCTATCATTTGGCTCAAGATTGCCGTTCTATTAGAGATATAAAAGGTCAAATTCTCCCCCCAAATCTCTCAGCCATTAAGGAGGAAAATTTTTCAAAAAACGGATATGCGGGCCCGAGATCCCAGGGCCCCAAAAGATATGGGACACTGCGGAACACTCAGGGGACTCTTTTCACTGCAGAGCCACAAGGGGCTCCGCAAGACTGGACCTGTGCTCCACCTCCCGAGTCTTATTAATGCCACACATGGGGGTGCAGCCGATCCCGGTAGATTACAGAGGCTCCCTGCAAGAGAGAAGCGTTGGTGTTATATTAGGCCGTTCCTCTCTCACCTTAAAAGGGCTTGTGGTACACCCCGGTGTAATAGATCAGGATTATACCAGAGAACTTCAAGTTCTCTGTGCTAGTCCGCAAGGTGTATTCTCTATCTCCCCTAGGGACAGGATCGCTCAATTGATTGTTCTTCCAAGCTTGCATGATTGTTTTCCTTCCACTGAGAAGCTTAGAGGTTCTCAGGGGCTTGGTTCCTCAGGAACTGACTTCGCTCATCTGGTGGTTGATTTTAAAACTAGACCCACCTTACAGTTAGCAATAGAGGGGAAGAAATTTACCGGAATTCTGGACTCAGGAGCGGATAAAAGTATCATTTCCGCTAATTGGTGGCCTAAGGCATGGCCTGTAGAGAGATCATCTCACTCCCTACAAGGATTGGGATATGAGGCCAGCCCTGCAGTCAGCTCCCGCTCGTTGACTTGGAAGGCAGCAGAGGGTCAGACAGGAAGTTTTATACCTTATGTGCTTCCCCTCCCCATCAACCTCTGGGGAAGGGACATTTTAGAGGGCCTAGGGCTAGTTCTGACCAGTGAATACTCCCCACAATCTGTAAACATTATGAAAAGCATGGGATTTAAAGAAGGGAAAGGTCTTGGCAGGAACGAACAAGGAAGGTTAGATCCTGTCTCACAAGAATCAAACGCAGGAAGACAAGGACTGGGTTTTTCCTAGTTGCCACTGAGGGTTCTATGCCCATACCCTGGCTCACAGAGGAGGCGGTTTGGGTTCCTCAGTGGTCACTATCCTCTGAGAAATTAAAAGCTGCTACAAAACTAATTAAAGAACAAGTGCAGCTCAGTCATCTAGAACCTTCTACCTCTCCCTGGAATACACCTATATTTGTTATTAAAAAGAAATCCGGGAAGTGGAGGCTTTTACATGGTTTAAGAGCCGTCAATGCACAGATGCGACTATTTGGCTCTGTGCAACAAGGCTTGCCCCTACTATCTGCCTTGCCTAAGCAGTGGAGAATTATAATTATAGATATTAAAGATTGTTTTTTCTCTATTCCCTTATGTCCACAAGATAGACCAAGATTTACGTTTACACTACCTACTGTTAATCGTTTTGAACCTGATAAGAGATATCAGTGGAAAGTTCTGCCTCAGGGAATGGCAAACAGCCCTACCATATGTCAGCTGTATGTACAAATGGCCCTCGAGCCAATTAAGAAGCAATTTCCTTCGCTGTTGCTGGCTCATTATACAGATGATATTATTATGTGTCATAAGGATTTAGGTACTTTACAGACCTCATACCCCTTATTATTAAAAACCTTAGAACAGTGGGGTCTACATGTTGCTACTGAGAAAGTTCAATTTTCAGAGATTGGTTCCTTTTTAGGGACAGTTATCTATCCAGAAAAGATAATTCCTCAGAAATTGGAGATTCGTAGAGACCATTTACATACTTTAAATGATTTTCAGAAATTATTAGGTGATATAAATTGGTTAAGACCGTTTTTAAAAATTCCCTCGGCCGAGCTGAAACCTTTATTTGATATTTTAGAAGGGGATGCTCATATTTCCTCACCGAGGGCCTTAACACCAGCTGCGAGCCGTGCTCTGCAAGTAGTAGAAAACGCTTTGCAAGATGCCCAGTTGAAACGCATAGATGAAACCAAAACCTTTGACTTATGTGTTTTTAAAACTAGACACTTACCAACTGCTGTATTGTGGCAGGAGGGGCCCTTGTTACGGGTTCATCCTAATGCGTCTCCCGCAAAGATCATTGAAAGGTATCCAGATGCAGTTGCTCAACTTGCCCTTCATGGGCTAAAAGCGGCCATTACTCATTTTGGAAGAGAGCCTAAGGTTTTAATAGTGCCGTATACTGCCCATCAAGTCCAAATATTAACGGCGATCTCTTATGTGGGGGCAGTGCTGGTTACTTCCTTCAATGGTCAAATAGATAATCATTATCCTAAGCATCCCATCTTACAATTTGCTTTAACTCAAGCTATCATATTTCCACGTATTGTGTCTCAGGAGCCTCTCCCAGATGGAATGGTAGTTTATACGGATGGGTCAAAAACAGGAGTAGGTGCCTATGTGGTTAATGATAAAGTTACATCCAAACAATATCATGAAACCTCACCTCAAATTGTGGAATGCTTAGTGGTGTCAGAGGTTCTGGAAATCTTTCCAGGTCCTTTAAATATTGTTTCAGATTTATTCTATGTGGTTAATGCAGTAAAAGCATTAGAAGTTGCTGGGTTAAATAAGACATCTAGCAGACTTGTAGAAGTTTTTCAAAAGATTCAGCTTACCCTGGCTAAGCGTAGATCCCCTGTCTTTATAACTCATATTAGAGCTCACTCAGGCTTACCGGGACCTATGTCCCGTGGAAATGACCTGGCAGATCGAGCCACAAGGTTAATTTCAATTGCCCTTTCGCCAAAGTTAGATTTGGCTAAAGCTTTTCACAAAATGTTTCATGTGACAGCTGAGACATTACGATGTCGATTTAACATCTCTAGAAGGGAGGCCAGAGATATTGTGACTCAATGCCAAAACTGCTGTCAATTCCTACCTGTTCCCCATACAGGAGTTAACCCTCGGGAATCAGGCCCTTACAAATCTGGCAAATGGATGTTACCCACATCCCATCCTTTGGTAAATTACAATATTTGCATGTCTCTATTGATACCTGTTCTGGAGTTATATTCACCTTTCCTTTGACCGGAGAAAAGGTGGCCGATGTTATTCAACATTGCCTCGAAGCTTGGAGTTCTTGGGGAAAGCCTAAAATCCTTAAAATGGACAATGGGCCAGCCTACACTTCTCAAAAATTTAAACAATTTTGTCGCCATATGGAAGTGACACACCTGACGGGACTTCCTTATAACCCCCAGGGACAGGGCATCATTGAGCGTGCTCACCGCACCCTTAAAACTTATTTGATAAAACAAAAGGGAGAAGTTGAGGAAGCTCTGCCCACAGTGCCACGAGCTACTATTTCTCTGGCACTTTTTACCCTCAACTTTCTGAATTTGGACAGTCAGGGCAACACAGCGGCTGATCGACATTGCCTGGAACCAACTAGGCCAAAAGAAATGGTAAAATGGAAAGATGTTTTGACTGGTCTATGGAAAGGCCCGGATCCTATTTTAATAAGATCCCGGGGAGCGGTCTGTGTGTTTCCACAGGGGGAAGACAATCCATTTTGGCTGCCAGAGCGACTGACGCGGTGACTCGTGGTTCCTGAAAAAGACCCCCGAAGGATTCATCTGCAGATGCTCTCAGCTCCCATTTGGACTCTCCAAAATCGGGTTCCTAGTATATACAGTGAATTTAGATGGTTAACCTATCTGCTTCTCAAAAACCTATGCCCTTGCCTTCTTAAAAGTTGTTGCTGCTGCTAACTTGTACCAATGTAACTCGCTTTATATTCCAGTGCTGGTCTGCTTTTCTATAAGCAGGTCTAATAGCCAGTTTACCACTCTGATCCCTATCCCCGTTCAGACATCTGAGACATTGATTTTATCCTGACAAGAAAAGAGATTTTGATATAACTGCAGCCCTTATCGCTGCTATTACCATCCCTACAAATTGCAGCTGTGACAGCTGACTCAGACACGGTTAATCAAGTTACAGCAGCTACTGTTGCTAATCAAATTTCAGAAAAAAACCTCTGAGGCTTTGACACTCCCACAGAAAGTGGATGTGTTGGTCAATCAGAGAGTTAATTCGCTCCAAGCACATTTGATACAGCTCGCAGATGTGGCTCAAATGAGCTGTGTCTCAACGAACCCATATCCAGGTATTTCACCTCTGAGATTTGTGAATGATACATTTATTTAAAGCCATAATCTTTCTGCTTATTTAAAAGGAAAGTGGAATGGGAAGTTGGACCAGGTACAGCAGTGATTGCAAGCCCGGATTTCCAGCGGATGGAACCTGCTGCCCGTGGAGATTTTACTTCTTAAATTTCTTCTGCCTTTTCTTTCTTTCTTTTTTTCCAAAGAGCCGGAATAGGCCTGCGTGATACACCCCTATGATGTGAATTAGTATTCATAGATGGTTGGTTTGTAAGCTCAAAGCCCAACAAAAACGTGACAAGGTAGCTCAAAGCCTAAGCACGCACAGCCTTGGAGCAAGCATCCCTCCCTGAAATTTGACTATCTAGGCTGGAAAGTAGCCAATGACTGCGACCCTCAGTCTATGCACCCCAGGGGGTTTGCCTCATTGCACTGGGTTAGATGAGAGGTCTAAGTCCAATCAGCCCTTGCCTGAATAACCGGTACCTGAGCAGTTAGAGGTGTTTGCGAGTGGGTACTCGACAGGGAATGTTCCACGAGTGTGGATAGATTTCCCGAAAGTATGCCTGATTGCACAAAGGTTTGATGCCAAATACCTCCCCCTGGTGGCGCCCCAGGGTAAAGGCTTCCTTTCCCCGTCAAAAGACATCGAGATTGGGTATGGGAATTAAACCCATTACAATATCTCATTTTGCACAGGGGATCAGGCCTCTGCTTTCCCTCACTGAGTTGGTGCTGCGTTTAATGGGCGAAAGGCTGTTTTATATTAATAATTTAAACAGGGAAAGATGTAGTGAGCCGCTGTTTCAGTGGCTACACACGTGCATTTTCCAAGATAGCGCTGACCGCATGGTCCCCCAGCAGTAAACAATCATTCTGCGAAGCTGCTAGGCAGAAAGAGCGCCAAGCCACTGGCCTATCCAGAGGCATAATATTGGGTGGTGAGCGAACAGCCATTCAGAAGTGAATACGTCACTCTAGGGTGTATTTAAGGGATCCTCTTCCGGTTTCTTGGGTCTTTCCACTTTATCGTGTGGAGCAGTAAACCCGACTACCACCTCCTGTCTTTATTCGCGGGCGAAAAGGGATTTTGGGGGCGTTCATTACACTCTCTCCAGATATCCTTCAGTCCTCTCCTCTCTCTGTATGCCCTTCTGTTTTTTCTTCTCTGTGGATGACCTTCTGTTGACTCTTCTCTCTGGATTACCTTCTGTTATCTCCTCTATCCCGATGCCCTTCTGTCTTCTCTTTTCTCTTGATGCCCTTCTCTTCATTCCTCTTTCTGGATGCCCTTCTGTCCTCTCTTCTCTCTGGATGCCTTTCTGTTTTCACCTCTCTATGGATGCCCTTCTGTCTTCTCCTCTCTCTACATGCCGTTCTGTTTTCTCATCACTTAGGATGCCCTTCTGTACCCTTCTCTCTCTGGATGATCTTCTGTTCCCTCATCTCTGTGGATGCCATTTTGTTCTCTACTCTCTCTGGAAGATCTTCTCTTCTCTCATATCTCTGGATGCCCTTGTGTCCTCTCCTCTCTCTGGATGCCCTTCTGTTCTATCCTCTCTCAGGATGCCCTTCTTTTCTCTCTTTTCTCTGGATGCCCTTCTGTTCTCTCCTCTATCAGGATGCCCTTCTGTCCTCTCCTCCTTCTGTATGCCCTTCTGTCTTGTTCTCTCTCTGGATGCCCTTCTTTTCTCTTCTCTCTGGATGCCCTTCTGTAATCTCATCTTTCTGGATGCATTCTGTCTTCTCCTCTATCTGGATGCACTTATGTTCTCTCCTCTTTCTGGATGCCCTTCTATCCTCTCCTCTCTCTGGATGCCCTTCTGTTCTCTCCTCTCTTGGATGGACTTCTGTCCTCTTCTCTCTCTCTGGATTCCCTTCTGTCTTCTAATATCTCTCTTTGCCTTTCTGTTCTCTTCTCTCTATGGAATCTCTCCTGTACTCTCATATCTCTGGATGCCCTTCTGTTCTCTCCTCTCTCTGGATGATCTGTCTTCTCATCTCTTTCTCGATGCCCTTGTGTCTTCTCCACTCTCTTGATGCCCATCTGTCCTCTCCTATCTCTGGATGCCCTTCTGTTCTCTCCTCTCTTGGATGCCCGTCTGTCCTCTTCTCTCTCTGGATTCCCTTCTGTCCTCTAGTATCTCTCTTTTCCTTTCTGTTATCTTTTCTCTATGGAGGCTGTCCTGTACTCTCATCGCTCTGGTGCACTTCTGTTTTCTCCTCTCTCTAGATGACCTTCTGTCTTCTCCTCTCTCGATGCCCTTGTGTCTTCTCCACTCTCTTGATGCCCTTCTGATTTTCGTCTCTATGGATGACCTTCTTTTGTCTCCTCTCTCTGGAAGACCTTCTTTTCTCTCCTCTATTCAGATGCCCTACTGTCTTCTCCTCTCTCTCTGGATGCCCTTCTGTTCTTTCCTCTCTCTGGATGCCCTTTTGTATTCTCCTCTCTCTGGATGCCCTTCGGTCTCATCATCTCTCTGGATGCCCTTCTGTTGTCTCCTCTCTGTAGATTCTATTCTGTCCTTTCATCCGTCTGGATGTCCTTCTGTTCCCTTCTCTCTCTGGATGATCTTCTGTTCCCTCATCTCTGTGGATGCCGTTCTGTTCTCTCCTCTCTCTGGAAGATCTTATGTTCTCTCATTTCTCTGGATACCCTTGTGTCCTCTCCTCTCTCTGGATGCCCTTCTGTTCTCTCCTGTCTCTGGATGCCCTTCTTTCCTCTCTTGTCTCTGGATGCCCTTCTGTCTTCTCCTCTCTTTGGATGCCCTTCTGTTCTCTCCTCTGACTGCATGACCTTCTTTCTGCTCCTCTCTCTGGATGCTCTTCTGTTCTCTCCTCTGTCTGGATGCCCTTCTGTCCTCTCCAGTCTCTTGATGCCCTTCTGTCTTCTCCTATCTATGGAAGCCCTTTTGTTCTCCTCTGTCTGGATAACCTTCTTTCTGCTCCTCTTTCATCATGTGCTTCTCTTCTCTCCTCCCTCTGGATCATTTTCTGTTCTCTCCAGTCTCAGGATGCCCTTCTGTCCACCCTTTCTCTGGATGCCCGTCTTTTCTCTCCTCTCTCCAGATATCCTTCTGTCCTCTCCTCTTTCTGTATACCCTTCTGTCTTTTCTTCTCTCTGGATGACCTTCTGTTGTCTCTTCTCTCTGGATGACCATCTGATCTCTCCTCTATCTCGATGCCCTTCGGTCTTCTCCACTCTCTTGATGCCCTTCTGTTCATTCCTCTCTCGGGATGCCCTTCTGTCCTCTCCTCTCACTGGATGTGCTTCTGTTTTCACCTCTCTATGGATGTCCTTCTGTCTTCTCCTCTCTCTGCATGCCGTTCTGTTCTCTTATCCCTCAGGATGCCCTTCTGTACACTTCTCTCTCTGGATGATCTTCTGTTAGCTCATCTTTGTGGATGTCCTTCTGTTGTCTCCTCTCTCTGGATGCCCTTCTGTCTTTTCATCCCAATGGATGACCTTCTTTTGTCTCCTCTCTCTGGATGACCTTCTTTTCTCTCCTCTATCCAGATGCCCTTCTGCCTCTCCTCTCTCTGGATGCCCTTCTGTCTTCTCCTCTCTCTACATGCTCTTCTATTTTCTCCACTCTCTATACTCCTTTCTGTCCTCTCATCTGTCTGGATGCCCTTCTATTATATTCTCTCTATGGATGCTTCTCTGTTCTCTTATCTCTCTGGATGCCCTTTTGTCTTCTCTTCACTCTGGATGCCCTTCTTTCGTGTCCTCTCTCTGGATGCCCTTTGGGTCTCTCCTTTAACCAGATGCCTATCTGGCCTATCTGTTTTCTCCTCTCTCTGGATGCCCTTCTGTTTCCAACTATCTATGGATGCCCTTCTGTCTTCTCTCTCTACATGCCCTTCTGTTCTCTCCTCTCTCTGGATGCCCTTCTGTCTTCCCTTCTGTCTGGATGACCTTCTGATCTCTCCACTCTCCATATGCTCTTCTGTCAAGTCATCTCTCTGGATGCCTTTCTGTCTTCTCCTCTCTCTGGATGCCCTTCTGTTTTCACCTATCTATGGATGCTTTTATGTCTTCTATTCCCTCTACATCCCTTTCTGTCCTCTCATCTCTCTGGATGACCTTCTGTATTCTCCTCTCTCTGGATGCCCTTCTGTTCTCTTCTCTTTGGATGCCCTTCTTTCTTCTCCTCTCTCTCTGAATGCCCTTCTGTATTTTCATCATTCTGGATGACCTTCTGTTGTCTCCTCCCACTGGATTTAATTCTGTTCACTCCTCTTTTCTGATGCCCTTCTGTCTTCTCCTCTCTCTGGATGTCTTTCTGTATTCTCAACTCTCTGGATGCCCATCTGTTCTCTCCTTTCTCTAGATTCTCTTCTGTCCTCTCATCCCTCTGGATGCCCTTCACTTTCCTTCTCTCTCTGGATGCCCTTCTGTCCACTTCCCCCTCTGGATGGCTTTCTGTTCTCTCCTCCCTCTTGATCCCTTTTATACTCTCTTCTCTGGATCCCTTCTGTACTCCCCTCTCTCCCTATGCTCTTCTGTTCTCTCCTCTCTCTGGATACCCTTCTGTCCTCTCCTCTCTCTGAATGACCTTCTGTCTTCTCCTCTCTACCTGTGCCGTTCTGTTCTCTCAATTCTCTCAATGCCCTTCATTATTCTCCTTCATCTGAATGCCCAACAATTTTCTCCTCACTCTGGATATCCTTCTGTCTTCTCCTCTCTCTAGATGCCCTTCTTTTCTCTCCTTCCTCTGGATGCCTTTCTGTCATTTCCTCTCTCCAGATGACCTTTGGTCCTATTCTCTCTCTGGATGTCCTTCAGTCTTCTGCTCTCTCTGGATGGGCTTCTGTTCTCTAGGCTTTCTGGGTTTTCTCCTGTTCTCTCATCTCTCTGGATGCCCTTCTGTTCGCTCCTCTTTTTGGATGCACTTCTGTTCTCTTCTCTCTGGATGCCCTTCTGTCTTCTCCTTTCTCTGGATGCACTTCTGTTCTCTCCTCTCTCTGGATGCCCTTCTTTCCTTTCCTCTCTCTGGATGCCCTTCTGTCCTCTTCTCTCTCTGGATGTGCTTCTGTTCTCTCCTCTCTCTGTATGCTTTTCTGTCCTCTCCTCTCTCTGGATCCCTTATGTCCTCTAATCTCTCTGGTTGCCTTTCTGTTCTCTTCTCTCTATGGAACTCTCCTGTAGTCTCCTCCCTCTGGATGCCCCTCTGTTCTCTGCTCTCTCTGGATGACCTTCTGTCTACTCCTCTCTCTGAATGCCCTTCGGTCTTATCCTCTCTTTGGATTCCCTTCTGTTCTCTTCTTTCTGGAAGCACCTCTGTTCTCTCCTCTCTCTGGATGCCCTTCTGTCCTCTCATCTCTTTGTATACCCTTCGGTCCTCTCCTCTTTTTGGATGCCCTTCTGTTCTCTTCTCCCTGGATGCCCTTCTCAGCTCACGTTTCTCTGGATGCCCTTCTCTTTTCTCCTTTCTCTAGATGCCCTTCTGTCCTCTATTCTCTCTTTATGCCCTTCTGTTCTCTAGTCTCTTTGGATGCCCTTATATACTCTTCTGTCTCTGGATGCCCTTCTGTCCACTCCTCTCTCTGGATAACTTCTGTCCTCTAATCTCTCTGGTTGCCTTTCTGTTCTCTTCTATCTATGAAAGCTCTCCTGTACTCTCATCACTCTGGATGCTCTTCTGTTCTCTTCTCTCTATGGATGACCTTATCTCTTCTCCTCTCTCTGAATGTCCTTCAGTATTCTCCTCTATCTGGAAGAACTTCTTTCCTCTCCTATCTCCTGATGCCCTTCTGGTCTCTCCTCTCTACTGATGCCCTTCTGTTTTCTCCTCTTTCTGGATGCCCTTGTGTTCTCTGCTCTCTCTAGGTGCCCTTCTGTCCTCTCCCCTCTATGGATGCCCTTCTGTTCACTTTCTTCCTGGTTGCCCTTGTGTCCTCTCCCCTCTCTGGATGCCCTTCTATCCTATACTCTCTCTGGATGCCCTTATTTACTCTCTTCTCTCTGAATTCCCTTCGGTCCTTTTCTCTCTCTGGATTCCCATCTTTTGTCTCCTATCTCTGCATTCCCTTTTTGTATTCTCGTCTCTCTGGATGCCCTTCTCCTTTCTCCTCTCTCTAGATGCCTTTCTGTCCTCTATACTCTCTTTATGCATTTCTGTTCTCTCATCTCTTTGGATGCCCTTCTATGCTCTCCTGTCTCTGGATGCCCATCTGTCCTCTCCTCTCTCTGGATGCCCTTCTGTCTTCTCCTCTCTCTGGATGCCTGAAAATTTTCTCCTCACTCTGGATACCCTTTTGTTTTCTGTTCTCTCCGCATGCACTTCAGTCCTCTACTTTCTCAGTATGTCGTTCAGTCTTCAGCTCATCCTGGATGGGCTTATGTTCTCTCCTCTTCTGGATTCTCTCCTGGTCTATCATATCTCTGGATGACCTTCTGTTCTCTTTTTTCTCTGAATGCACTTCTGTCTTCTTTCTCTGGAAGCCCCTCTGTACTCTCCTCTGTCTGGATGCCCTTCTGTTTTCTCTTCTCTCTAAATGCCCTTCTGTACTCTCCTCTCATTGGATGCCCTCTGTCCTCTCATCTCTCTGGATGCCCTTCTGTTCTCTCCTCTCTCTAGATTCTCTTCTGTCCTCTCATCTCTCTGGATGCCCTTCTGTTTTCTTCTCACTGTGGATGATCTTCTTTTCTCTGATTTCTCTGGATGCCCTTCTGTTCTCTCCTATCTGTTGATGATTTTCTGTTCTCTCATCTCTCTAATTGGCCTTGTGTCCTCTACACTCTCTGGATGCTCTTCTGTTCTCTCTTCTCTTTTGATGCCCTTGTACCCTCTCTTCTCTCTGGGTGTCCTTCTGTCCTCTCTTCTCTCTGGATGTCCTTCTGTCTTCTCCTCTCTCTGGATGCCTTTCTGTTCTCTCCTCTCTCCGGATGCCCTTCTTTTCTCTCCTCTCTTTGGATGCCTTTCTGTTCTCTACTCTCTCTGGATGCCCTTCTGTCCTCTCTTCTATTTGGATGCCCTTTTGTTCTCTCCTCCCTTCGATACTCTTCTGTTCTACACTCTCTATGAATGCCCTTCTGTCCTTTCCTCTACCTGGTTGCCCTTCTGTCTTCTCCTCTCTCTGGATGCCCTTCTGTCCTCTCCTCTCTCCGGATGCCTTTCTTTGCTCTCCTCTCTCTGGATGCCCTTCTCTCTTCTCCTCTTTTTGGATGCCCTTCTGTTCTCTTCTCTCTTGATGCCCTTCTGAGCTCACGTTTCTCTAGATGACCTTCTGTCTTCTCCTCTCTCTGGATGCCCTTCTGTCCTCTTCTCTCTCTGGATGCGCTTCTGTTCACTCCTCTCTTTATATGTTCTTCTGTCTTCTCTCTCTGGATCCCTTCTGTCTTCTAATCTCTTTGGTTGCCTTTCTGGTCTCTTCTCACTATGGAACTCTCCTGCAGTCTCATCACTCTGGATGCCCTTCTGTTCTCTGCTCTCTCTGAATGACCTTTTGTCTACTCCTCTCTCTGAATGTCCTTAAGTCTTCTCCTCTCTTTGGATTTCCTTCTGTTTTCTTCTCTCTGGATGCCCTTCTGTGCTCACCTCTCTCTGGATTTCCTTCTGTCTTCTCCTCTCTCTGGATGTCCTTCTGTCTTCTCCTCTCTCTGGATGCACTTCTGTTCTCTCCTCTCTCTGGATGCCCTTCTGTTCTCTCCTCTCTGTGGATGCCATTCTGTCCTCTACTCTCTCTGGATGCCCTTCTGTCCTCTCATCTCTCTGTATACCCTTCTGTCCTCTCCTCTTTTTGGATGCCCTTCTGTTCTCTTCTCTCTGGATGCCCTTCTGGGCTCACTTCTCTCTGGATGTCCTTCGATCTTCTCCTCTCTCTGAATACACTTCTGTTCTCTCCTCTCTCTGGATGCCCTTGTGTACTCTCCTCTCTCTGGATGGCTTTCTGTTCTCTTCTCTCTCTGGATCCCTTCCGTCTTCTCCTCTTTACCTATGCCCTTCTCATCTCTCGATTCTCTTGATGCCCTTCAGTCTTCTCCTCTCTCTGGATGCCCAACAATTTTCTCCTCATCCTGGATATCCTTCTGTCTTCTCCTCTCTCCAGATGCCCTCCTGTCTTCTTCTCTCTCTGGTTATACTTCTGTTCTCTTCTCTTTCTGGATGCCCTTCTGTCCTCTCCACTCTCTGGATGCCCTTCTGTTCACTACTCTCTCCAGATGTCCTTCTGTCTTCTCCTGTCTCTGGATGCCCTTCTGTACACTCCTCTCTCCGGATGCCCTTCTCTCTTCTCCTCTCTTTGGATGCCCTTTTGTCCTCTACTCTCACTGGATGCCCTTTTGTCCTCTCCTCTCTCTTGATACCCTTCTGTTCTCTCCTCTTTCTGAATGCCATTCTGTTCTCTCCTCTCTATGGATGTCCTTGTGTCCTCTTCTCTCTCTGGAAGACCTTCTGTACTCTCCTCTCTCTGGATGCCCTTCTGTTCTCTTCTCTTTCCGGTTACCCTTCTGTCCACTTCTCTCTCTGGATGCCCTTCTGTCTTTTCCTCTATCTATGTGCCTTTCTGTTCTCTCCTCTCTCCGGATGCCCTTCTGTTTTTTCCTCTCTTTGGATGCTCTTCTGTTTTCTCCTTTCTCTGGATGCCCTTCTGTCCTTTCCTCTCTCTGGATGCCCTTCTGTTCACTACTCTTTCCGGATGACCTTCTGTCTTCTCCTCTCTCTAGATGCCCTTCTGTTCTCTCCTCTCTCCGGATGCCCTTCTGTTTTCTCTTCTCTCTGGATGCCCTTCTGTTCCCTCCTCACTCTGGATATCTTTCTTTCCTCTCCTCTCTCTGGATGCCCTTAGGTCTTCTTCTGTCTTTGAATGCCCTCCTGTCTTCTCCACTCTCTGGATGCACTTCTGTTCTCTCCTCTCTCTAAAGTCCTTCTGTCCTCTCCTCTCTCTGGATGCCAATCTGTCCTCTCCTCTCTCTGGATGCCCTTGTGTCCTCTTCTCTCTCTGGATGCCCTTCTGTCCTCTCCTCTCTCCGGATCCCTTCTATCATCTAATCTCTCTGGTTTCCTTTCTGTTCTCTTCTCTCTAGGGATGCTCTCCTGTACTCTTATCTCTCTGGATGCCCTTCTTTGATCTCTCTATGGATGACTTTCTGTCTTCTCCTCTACTGAAAGATCTTCGGTCTTCTCCTTTCTCTGAATAAACCTCATTCCTCTCCTTTCTCCCAATGCCATTCTGTTCACTTCTCTCTACCAATGCCCTTCTGTCTTCTCCTTTTTATGGATACCCCTGTGTTCCCTGATCTCTCTAGGTGCCCTTCTGTACTCTCCTCTCTCTAGATGCCCTTCTGTCCTCTATTCTCCCTATATGACCTTCTGTTCTTTCGTCTCTCCGGATGTCCTTCTGTGCTCTCCTCACTCTGGATGCCCTACTGTCCTCCCCTCTCTCTGGATGCCCTTCTGTCTTCTCCTCTCTCGCTATGCCCTTCTGTTCTCTTGTCTCTCCCGATACCATTCTGTCTTCGCCTCTCTCTGGATGCCTGACAATTTTCAACTCACTGTGGATAACCTTCTGTTTTCTCCTCTCTCTAGATGCCCTTCTGTTCTCTCCTCTCTACCAATGCCCTTCTGTCTTCTCGTCTTTCTGGATGCTCTTCTGTTCTCTCCTATCTCTGGATGCCCTTCTGTTCTCTCCTCTCTCTGGATGGGCTTCTGTCCTTTCTTTTCTTTTCCTCTCTCTCTATGCTCTTTTGTTCTCTCGTCTCTCCTGATACCCTTCTGTCTTCTCCTCTCTCTGGATGCCTGACAATTTTCTCCTCACTCTGGATACCCTTCTGTCTTCTCCTCTCTTTATATACCCTTTTGTTCTCTCCTCTCACTGGATGCAATTCTGTCCTCTCCTCTCTCTGGATGTTCTTCTCTCTTCTCCTTTCTCCCGAAGCCCTTCAGTCCTCCTCTCTCTCAGAATGTCCTTCAGTTTCTGCTCTCTCTGTATGCCCTTCTGTTCTCTGCTCTCTCTAGGTGCACTTCTTTTCTCTCCTCTCTCTGGATGCTCTTCTGTCCTGTCCTCTCTCTTGATGCCTTTCTGTCCTCTCCTCTCTCTGTATGCCTTTCTGTCCTTTCCTCTCTCTGAATCCCTTCTGTCCTCAAATCTCTCTGGTTGCCTTTCTGTTCTATTCTCTCTATGGAAGCTCTCCTGTACTCTCATCCCTCTGGATGCCCTTCTGTTCTCTCCTCTCTCTGGATGACCTTCTGTCTTCTTCTCTCTCTGAATGCCCTTCGGTCTTCACCTCTCTCTGGAGGGACTTCTTTCCTCTCCTATCTCCCGATGCCCTTCTGGTCTATCTTCTCTACCGATGCCCTTCTGTCTTCTCCTCTTTCTGGATGCCCTTGTGTTCTCTGCTCTCTCTAGGTGCCCTTCTTTCCTCTCCACTCTCTGGATGCCCTTCTGTTCACTTTCTCCCTGGATGGCCTTGTGTCCTCTCCCCTCTCCGGATGCCCTTCTTTTCTCTGTTCTCTTTGGATTTCCTTCTCTACTTTTCTCTTTCTGTATGCCCTTCTTTTCTCTCCTATCTCTGGATTCCCTTTTTGTCTTCTCCTCTCCCTAGATGCCCTTCTGTCCTCTATTCTCTCTTTATGCACTTCTATTCTCTCAACTCTTTGGATGCCCTTCTGTGCTCTCCTCTCTCTGGATGCCCTTCTGTCCTCTCCTCTCTCTGGATGCCCTTCTGTCTTCTCCTCTCTCTGGATGCTTGACAATTTTCTCCTCACTCTGGATACCCTTCTGTCTTCTCCTCTCTCCGCATGCCCTTCAGTCCTCTTCTCTCTCTCAGTATGTCGTTCAGTCTTCTGCTCTGTCTGGATGGGTTTCTTTTCTCTCCTATACTTGATTCTCTCCTGGTCTATCATCTCTCTGGATGACCTTCTGTTCTCTTTTTTCTCTGAATGCACTTCTGTCTTCTCTCTCTGGAAGCCCCTCTGTTCTCTCCTCTGTCTGGAAGCCCCTCTGTCTTCTCTTCTCTCTGAATGCCCTTCTGTACTCTCCTCTCTTTGGATGCCCTTCTGTCCTCTCATCTCTCTGGATGCCCTTCTGTTCTCTCCTCTCTCTAGATTCTCTTCTGTGCTCTCATCTCTCTGGATGCCCTTCTGTTCTCTACTCTTTCTGGATGACCTTCATTTCTCTCATCTCTCTGGATGCCCTTCTGCTCTCTCCTCTCTATTGATGATCTTCTGTTTTCTCATCTCTCTAATTGGCCTTGTATCCTGTACTCTTTCTGGATGCTTTTAAGTACTCTCATCTCACTTGATGCCCTTGTGTCCTCCCTTCTCTCTGAGTGTCCTTCTGTCCTCTCTTCTCTCTTGATGCCCTTCTGTCCTCTCCTCTCTCTGGATGTCCTTCTGTCCTCTCCTCTCTCTGGATGTCCTTCTGTCCTCTCCTCTCTCTGAAAGCCCTTCTGTCCTCTCCTCTCTCTGGATCCATTCTGTCATCTAATCTCTCTGGATGCCTTTCTGTTCTCTTCTCTCTATGAAAGATCTCCTGTAGTCTCATCACTCTGGATGCCGTTCTGTTCTCTACTCTCTCTGGATGACCTTCAATCTCCCCCTCTCTCTGAATGCCTTTCGGTCTTTTCCTCTCTTTGGATTCCCTTCTCTTCTCTTCTCTCTGGATGCCCTTCTGTGTTCACCTCTCTCTGGATGTCCTTCTGCCTTCTGATTTCTCTGGATGCACTTCTGTTCTCTCCTCTCTTTGCATGCCCTTCTCTCCTCTCCTTTCTCTGGATGCCCTGCTGTCCTCTCCTCTCGCTGGATGTTCTTCTGTCCTCTCCTCTCTCTGGATGCCCTTCTCTCCTCTCCTCTCTTTGGATGCCTGTCTGTTCTCTACTCTCTCTGGATGCCCTTTTGTTCTCTGCTCTCTCTGGATGCCCTTCTGTCTTCTCCTCTCTTTGGATGCCCTTCTGTTCTCTCCTTTCTCTCTCGATGCTCTTCTGTTCTACTCTCTCTGCGAATGCCCTTCTGTCCTCTCCTCTAACTGGATGCTATTTTGTTCTTTCCTCTTTCTGGATGCCCTTCTGTTCTCTCCTCTCTCTGTATGCACTTCTTTACTATCCTCTCTTTGGATACCCTTCTCTCTTCTTTTCTCTCTGGATGCCCTTCTGTTCTCTCCTCACTCCAGATGCCTTTCTTTCCTCTCCTCTCTCTGGATGTACTTCTGTCTTCTCTTTTTGGATGACCTTCTGTTCTCTTCTTTCTGGATGCCCTTCTGGGCTCACGTCTCTCTGGATGCCCTTCTATCTTCTCCTCTCTCTGAATGCACTTCTGTTCTCTCCTCTCTCTGGATGCCCTTCTGTTTTCTTCTCTCTCTGGATGCCCTTCTGTCCTCTCCTCTCTCTGGATCCCTTCTGTCCTCTTAACTTTCAGGTTGCTTTTCTATTTTCTTCTCTCTATAGATGCCCTTCTGTTCTCTCCTTTCTCTAGATCCTCTTCTGTCCTCTCATCTCTCTGCGTGCCCTTCTGTTCTCTCCTCTCTGTCGATGATCTTCTGTTTTCTCATCTCTCTAATTGGCCTTGTGTCCTCTACTCTCTCTGGATGCTCTTCTGTTCTCTAATCTCTCTTGATGACATTGTGTCCTCTCTTCTCTCTGGGTGTTTTTCTTTCCTCACTTCTCTCTGGATGTCCTGTTGTCCTCTCCTCTCTCTGGATGCCCTTC
>NW_023045332.1:0-37455 GCF_011762505.2 Arvicanthis niloticus | reverse complement strand
GGGACTCCATCTTTCATCTGTCTAATCTCACCAGCATTATGGGGAGGTCCACGGCGCACAGCATAGTGGCTCCATTCTACTGGAACTCCATCTGGGCCAGTCACATTTGTTGATTTAGAACCCCCTTTTCCTGCAACCACATCAAACTCTACAATTTCTCCCTCCCCCACACTTCGCAGATACTTGCGTGGATTATCCTTCTTGATGGCAGTCTGGTGTACAAACACATCTTCTTTGGTGTCATTTCGGTTTATAAATCCATATCCATTTCTGACGTTGAACCATTTGACAATGCCAAGGACTTTGGTGTCGAGAACTTTCTTCTCCGAGTCCTCGCAGCCCACGGGAGCTGATGAGGCCGGGCCGGGTCCGGGGGCTGGGTCTCCACCGGGGCTCCCCTCGAGGGGCCCGGCAGGCGCAGGGGCCTGGGGCGCGCTGCTGGCCACTGGGCTCTTAGCTGTGGCGGGCATGTCGTCTGCGGCCTGCAGGAGCATAGTGCCACCAGTGGTGGCCTCGCCCACCTCGCTCATGCCGCCTCTCCGGGCACCTCGGTGGCACTTGGCATCGGTTAGAACGGTCACCGCGACCAGCTCCCTCTCGAGGAGGCCAGTTCGGATCGTGCGGAGGTGGGCGGCAGCTCGAGGGTGGGGGACTCAAGAGCTCCAGGTCTCGCTGGGTCTCCCAGCCCCGAAGAGGGCAGGTTGTAGGGCATTCACCCTTCCAATGTCTTGTCTCCCCACATTTGAGGCAGATTTTTTCTGTTTTTATTGCTGCCAAAAATGCTTGAGCTATGGATGCGACCTGATTTGATGGGGTTCCTATTGCTCTGGTTGCTACAATCCACCTATCGTGATGCTCCTCCCGGAGACCCTGGCAAGCTAGTCTAGACTCGGAAGTCATGCCTTCCCAAACAATAGTTTTAAGAAGAAGGTCCCTAGCTGTGGGGTTGGAGATTTTTCTTTCTAAGCTCATTTTAGTTTTGAAGATAAAATCAGATAGAGGTTCTCCAGGCTTCTGATGAAGGGAGAGCAGGGAGTGGGCAGGGTCTTGTGACCCTGAAGGTGGAATAAGCCTATTCCAGGCTTGAATAGCACAGAGGCGGACCTGGTCATAGTAGGCTACTGGCTGACTTGCCTGTTGTGCCCCAGTAGAGAAATCTTCCTGGCCAAAGAGTTCTTTAAAACCCCATGGAGTGTCATCTTCCCTTCCCTGGTTTTGCCTGACTTGCTGAAGACACTCATCACGATAGTATGCCTCCCATTCTAGAAACATTGGATCAGGAAGGGCAGAACGGCAAATATCTCTCCAATCTTGGGGGTGTTTAAGTTGGCAATATGGCTCTGTAGGAGGGATTTTGTCCACGGTGCATGAATGTCATCTTCCTTCACTGCCTGCCTGAGTTCTTTTAGGTCGGAGGCTTGGATAGGGTGCCAGTTAAGTGGTTTAGCTCGAGTGGGGTGGATATTAACTGGGAATGTTTGAGCAGTATGGGTTTTATCTACAGATTTTGAAGGACTGCTACTTTTGTGGCTAAGAGGAGGGGGAGGGGACTTACCTCTCTTTGGTTGGGAGGTAAGAGAGAAGGCAGGGGAAAGCTCCTTTGGTATTTTAATGGAGCCTTGCCTTTGGATGGGGGAGGGAGGGACAGGAGGAGCACATGGTTTCATTTCCTCCAAGGCATAAGGGGGAAGGGGTGGGTAGATTGATTTTATTTCTCTTATTAATTGGGTAAGGGCTGTGAGGTCTGAAAAGGGGTGATTTTGGGGGCTCGTGTTTTTGGGTTCATTTAACTGAGGGGCCCCAGGAGCTGTGTTGTTCTCAGTCTGTCCTATTTTCGGTGGTCCTATACATTGCCGAATTGCAGCTAAAATCGGCAAAAACTCACAAGGGGGTTTTTTATCTCTGTTTTTGATAAGGGAAGCTACTTTGCTCCGAGTCTGACTGTAAACATTATCCTCTGCCATGCATGGTGCTATATGAAGAACTTCCTCCCAAAAAAAAAAGGAGGCTTGCTTTTTGCCTATTCTTATCCCATGGGTCTTTAGTAAAGAATATATTTGCCTGACTTGGGGTGAACATTTACATGAGGTGGAGTTTCCCATGATAGAAAAAGAGGAGAAACGCCTTGTCCAATGTGAACGTTCCGTTGGCCTATTGGCTTTGGGGGATTCCACAATGGTCCAAGAGCGCCAAGCCATCCCGCAGATTTAAGAACTGGCAGCCACCCTTATGGCTTTTAAATGGCTGCTGAGTCACCAGATTTATTTTTGTTTTAGAGAGAGTCTAGATAGAGTCTTTGTCAACGCCCATTGCGGGCTGTCAGGATTTAAGCAGAGGCCAGGGAAGTCTTGAACCAGCACCAGAGAGTGGCCCTGGCCAGGAGGTAGCAAAAGCTCCCTTGGCTTACTTAAATCCACGCAATGGCTTCCGACTGAAACACAAGAGGAAAAAACAGATTGTTTGTTTCAAGAGTTCGGGGCTTACCCTTCTCACGTTATTGGTAGCTGTTTGGTTGTGTGGCTTCCAAGGCCCCACGTTGGGCGCCAGATGTGGGGAAAAAAACGGCTTGGGGATCCCGCGGTTCCTCCTGCCATGCTGTGGGTAGTTGGCTGGGAACGCTCTGGGTTTCTCCAGCTGGAAGTTGGGCCCGGCTGTTCATTAACTAAAAGTCTCTCCCTGGCTCCTCACGGTTCCTAATAGCAGCACAGCCCCAACACACGAGGAAGCCCTTGGGTTTCCAAAACTGGTTTATTCACATGGCAGATCGTGGTTGGATCTGGATGCATACACCCCAAACCCAGGATCGACCTGAGTTAAAAGAGGAGGGGAGAAGGGGGAGGGGCTGGGGAGGAATGTTTAATCAGCTCCACCTCTGGCCTTCAGGTACCTCATTAGTATGTAAATCTCTCTAGGGCCTGTTCGCTCCCTCCACCTGTGTACATGACTGAAGGGTGGAGGTGGAATGGAGATTAGACCTCGTGTTTGGCCCAACAGATGTCCTTCTGTCTTCTCCTCTCTCTGGATGACTTTCTGATCTCTCCTCTCTCTGGATGCTCTTCTGTGTTCGCTTCACTCAGGATGCCCTTCTCTCTTCTGTTCCCTCTCTGGATGCACTTCTGTTTTCACCTCTCTATGTATGCTCTTCTGTCTTCTCCTCTCTCTTGATGCCCGTCTGTTACCTCCTCTCACTGGATGCCCTTCTGTCTTCACCTTTTTCTGGATGCCCTTCTTTCTTCTCTGCTCTCTGGATACAGTTCTATTCTCTACTCTCTCTGGATGCCCTTCTGCCTTCTCTACTCTTTGGATGCCCATCTGTTCTCTCCTCTCTGTGCATGCCCTTCTGACCTCTCCTCTCCATGGATGCCCTTTTGTTCTCTCCTCTCTCTGGATACTCTTCTGTCCTCTCCTCTCTCTGGATACCCTACTGTTCTCTCCTCTCTCTGGATTCTCTTTTTGCTTCTCCTCTCTCTGAATGCGCTGCTCTTCTCACCTCTCTCAAGATGCCCTTCTGTCCTCTCCTCTCTCTAGTTGCCCTTCTGTCTTCTCCTCTCTCTTTATGCCCTTCTGTTCTCTCGATTCTCTCAATGCCCTTCAGTCTTCTCCTCTCTCTGAATCCCCAAAAATTTTCTCCTTACTTTGGATATCCTTCTGTCTTATCCTCTCTCTAGATGACCTTCTGTTATCTCCTCTCACTGCATGCCGTTCTGTCCTCTCCTATCTATGGATTATCTTATGTCTTCTCCTCTCTCTGGATGCCCTTCGATCCTCTTCTCTCTCTGGAGGTTTTTCAGTCTTCTGCTCTCTTTAGATGGGCGTCTGTTCTCTCCTCTTTCTGGATTCTCTCCTGTACTCTCATGTCTCTGGATGCCCTTCTGTTCTCTCTTCTTTTGGGATGTTCTTCTGTACTCTCCTCTCTCTGGATGCCCTTCTGTCTTCTCCTTTCTTTGGATGCCCTTCTGTTCTCTCCTCTCTCTGGATGATTTTTTCCTCTCCTCCCTCTGTATGCCCTTCTCTTCTCTCCTCTATCTGGATGCTTTGTGTCCTATTCGCTCTCTGTATGCCTTTTCTGTCCTCTCTTCTCTCTGCATGCCATTCTGTCATCTCCTCGCTCTGGATGTCGTTCTGTTCTCTTCTCTCTCTGGATGATCTTCTGTTCTCTCATCTCTCTGGATGCCATTGTGTCCTATCTTCTCTCTGGATGCCCTTCTGTCTTCTCTTCTCTATGGATGCTCTTCTGTCCTCTCCTCTCTTTTGATGTCCTTCTGTTTTCTCCTCTCATTCAATGGTCTTCTATTCTCTCCTCTCTCTGGATGCCCTTCTGTATTCTCCTCTCTCTGGATGACCTTCTTTACTCTCCTTTCTCTGAAAGCCCTTCTGTATTCTCTCTCTAGATGCCCTTCTGTTCTCTCCTTTCTCTGGATGCTCTTCTGTCCTTTCCTCTCTCTGGATGCCCTACTGTCCTATTCTCTCTCTGAATTTCCTTCTGTCCTCTCATATCTCATGGTTTTCCTTCTATTCTCTTCTCTCTCTAGATTCTTTTCTGTCCTCTAATCTCTCTTGTTGCCCTTCTGTCTTCTTCTCTCTCTGGAAGCCCTTTTCTCCTCTCCTCTCTCCAGATTCCCTTCTGTTCTCTCCTCTCTCTGGATGCCCTTCTCTCCTCTCCTCTCTCCAGATTCCCTTCTTTTCTCTCCTCTCTCTGGATGCCCTTCTGTCCTCTCCTCTCTTTGGAAGCCCTTATGTTGTCTCCTCTCTCTCTATGCTCTTCTGTTCTTCACAATCTGTGAATGCCCTTCTGTCCACTTCTCTCTCTACATACCTTTCTGTTCTCTCCTCTCTCTGAAGGCACTTGTGTCCTCTCTTCTATTTTTATGCCCTTCTGTTCTCTCCTCTGTCTGGATTCCCTTCTGTCCTCACATTTCTCTGGATGTCCTTCTGTCTTCTCCTGTCTTTGGATGACCTTCTGTTCTCTCCTCTCACTGGATGCCCTTCTGTCTTATCTTTTATCTGGATGCCCGTCTGTCTTCTCTGCTCTCTGGATGCCCATCTGTTCTCTCCTCTCTGTGCATGCCCTTCTGACCTCTCCTCTTCATGGATGCCCTTCTGTTCTCTCCTCTCTCTGAATGCTCTTTTGTCCTCTCCTCTCTCTGGATGCCTTTCTTTCCTCTCCTCTATCTGGATGCCCTACTGTTCTCTCCTCTTTCTGGATTCTTTTTTTGTCTTCTCCTCTCTGTGGATGCGCTGCTCTTCTCACCTTTCTCAAGATGCCCTTGTGTCCTCTATTCTCTCTGGATATCCTTCTGTTCTCCTGTCTTTCTGGATTCTCTTCTGTGCTCTCCTCTCTCTGGATGCCCTTCTGTCTTCTCCTCTCTCTGGATTCACTTTTGTTCTCTGCTCTCTCTGGATACTCTTCTGTTCTCTCCTCTCTCTGGATGTCTTTCTGTTCTCTCTTTTCTCAGGATGCCTTTCTATTCGATCCTCTCTCTGATGCGCTTCTGTTCTCCCTTGTCTGTGGATGCCCTTCTGTCTTCTCCTCTCTCTGGATGCCTTTCTGTTCTCTCCTCTTTCTGGATGCCTTTCTGTTCTCCTCTCCGGATGCCTTTCTGTCCTATCCTCTCTCTGGATGCCCTTCTGTATTCTCATCCCTCTGGATGCCCTTCTGGTCTCTCCTCTATCTGGATGCCCTTCTGTTTTCTCCTCTCTTTGGATCTACTTTTGTTGTCTCCTTTTTCTGCATGCCCTTTTGTCCTCTCTTCTCTCTGGATGCTCTTCTGTCTTCTCTACTCTATGGATGCTCTTCTGTCCTCTCCTCTCCTTTGATGCCCTTCTGTTTTCTCCTCTCATCCGATGCTCTTCTATTCTTTTCTCTCTGTGGATGCCCTTTTGTATTTTCCTCTCTCTGGATGCCCTTATTTCCTCTCCTTTCTCTCTGGATGCCCTTCTGTCATCTCCGTTCTCTGGATGTCCTTCTGTTGTCTCATTTCTCTGGATGCCCTTCTGTCCTCACCACTCTCTGGGTGTCCTTCTGTCCTCTCCTCTCTCTGGATGCCCTTCTGTCCTCACCTCTCTCTGAGTGCCCTTCTGTAATCTCCACTCTCTGGATGCCCTTCTGTCCTCTCCTCTCTCTGGATTTTTTTCTGTCCTTTCATAAATCTGATTGCCCTTCTGTTCTCTTTTCTCTCTAGATTATCTTCTGTTTTCTCATTTCTCTGGATGCTCTTCTGTTCTCTCCTCTTTATGGATGCCCTTCTATTCTCTCCTCTCTTTGGATTCCCTTCTGTCTTCTCCTCTCTCTGGATGCCCTAATGCGCTCTCTGCTCTCTGAATGCCCTTCTGTCTTCTCCTCTCTCTAAATTCACTTCTGATTCTCCTCTCTCTGGATGCCTTTCTGTTCTCTCCTCTCACTGGATGCCCTTCTGTCTTCTCATTCTCTGGATGCCCTTCTGTATTCTCTGCTCTCTGGATATTGTTCTATACTCTACTCTCTCTGGAAGCCCTTCTGTCTTCTCTGCTCTGTGGATGCCCTTTTGTCTTCTCCTCTTTCTGGATGCCCTTCTGTCCTCTCCTCACTCTGGATGCCCTACTGTTCTCTTATCTCTCTGGATTCTCTTTTGGTCATCTCCTCTCTCTGGATGCACTTCTCTTCTCTCCTCTCTCAAGATGCCCTTGTGTCCTCTATTCTCTCTGGATATCCTTCTGTTCTCTAGTCTCTCTGGTTTCCCTTTAGTGCTCTCCTCTCTCTGGATTCCGTTTTTGTCTTCTACTCTCACTGGATGCCCTTCTGTCCTATCCTCTCTCTGGATGCCCTTCTGTCTTCTCCTCTCTCCCTATGTCCTTCTGTTCTCTAGATTCTCTCGATGCCCTTCAGTCTTCTCCTCTCACTGAATGCCCGACAATATTCTCCTCACACTGGATATCCTTCTGTCTTTTCCTCTCTCAAGATGACCTTCTGTTATCTCCTCTCACTGGATGCCATTCTGACCTCTCCTTTCTCTGGATGCCCTTCTATCTTCTCCTCTCTCTGGATGCCCTTCTGTTCTTTCCTCTCTGTGGTTGCCCTTCTGTCCTCTCCTCTCTCTGGATGCCCTTATTTCTTCTCCTTTCTTTGGATGCCCTTCTCTTTTCTCCTCTCTTTGGATTCCCTTCTGTCATTAATCTCTCTGGATGCCCTAATGCTCTCTCCTCTCTCTGAATGCCCTTCTGTCCTTTCCTCTCTCTGGATGACTTTCTGTTCTCTCTTCTCTCTGTAGGACCTTGTGTTCTCTCCTCTCTCTTATTCTTTTCTTTTTTCCCCTCTCTGTTGTTGCCCTTCTGTCCTCTCCTCTCTCTGGATTTCCTTCTGTTTTCTCCTCTTTCTGAATGCCCTTCTGTTCTCTCCTCTCTCTGTATGCTTTTTTTCTCTCCTCTCTCTCGATGCCCTTCTGTCATCTCCTCTCTCTGGATGCCCTTCTGTTCTCCTCTCCGGATGCCTTTCTGTCCTATCCTCTCTCTAGATGCCCTTCTGTATTCACATCCCTCTGAATGCCCTTCTGGTTTCTCCTATATCTGTATGCCCTTCTCTCTTCTCCTCTCTCTGTATGGCCTTCTGTTGTCTCCTTTCACTGGATGCCCTTCTGTTCTCTCCTCTCCCTGGATGCCCTTCTGTTTTCTCCTCTTTCTGGATTCCCTATTTTTTCCTCTCTCTGGATGCACTTCTGTCATCTCCTCTCTCTGGATGACCTTCTGTCTTCTCCTCTCTCCTGATGCCCATGTGTTCTCTCCTCTCTCCGAATGCCCTTCAGTTATCTCCTTGCTCTGGATTCGCTTCTGTCTTCTCCTTCTCTGGATGCACTTCTGTTCTCTTATCTCCCTGGATGCCCTTGTGTCCTCTTCTCTCTGGATGCCCTTCTGTCCTCTCCTATCTGGATTCCCTTCTGTCTTCTCCTCTCTCTGGATGCCCTTCTGCACTCTCATCTCTCTGGATGCCCTCCTGTCCTCTCCTGTCTCCGGCTTCCTTTCTGTCTTCTCCTCTGTCTGGATGCCCTTCTGTTCTCTCCTCTCTCTGGATTCCCTTCTGTTCTCCCCTATCATTGGATGCCCTTCTGTTTACTCCTCTCACTGGATGCCATTCTGTCATCTCCTCTCTAAGGATGCACTTCTGTTCTTGCCTCTCTCTAGATTCCCTATTTTTCGTTTCTTCTGTCTGGATGCCCTTCTGTCATCTCCTCTCTCTGGATGACCTTCTGTACTCTCCTCTCTCTGGATTTGTTTCTGTCCACTCATATCTCGGGTTGCCCTTCTGTTCTCTTTTCTTTCTAGATTATCTTTATCTTCTGTTCTCTAATCTCTCTGGATGCCCTTCTGTTCTCTCCTCTTTATGGATGCAGTTCTATTCTTTCCTCTCTTTGGATTCCCTTCTGTTTTCTCCTCTCTCCGAATGCACTTTTGTTCTCTCCTCTATCTGGATTTGCTTCTGTCTTCTCCTTCTCTGGATGCCCTTCTGTTCTCTCCTTTTTCTCGATGCCCTTCGGTTCTCTCCTGTATCTAGATGCCCTTCTGTCTTCTCCTATCTCTGTATGGCCTTCTGTACTATGTTATGTGGATCGCCTTCTTTGCTCTCCGCTCTCTGGATGCCCTTCTGTCTTCTCCTATCTCCGGATGCCCTTCGGTTTTTCCTCTTTCAGGATTCCCTTCTGTCTTCTCCCCTCTGTGGATGCCCTTCTGTTCTCTACGCTTTCTGGTTTCCCTTCTGTCTTCTTCTCCCTCTGGATGCCGTTCCATCCTCTCTTCTCTGTAGATGCCCTTCTGTTTTCTCCTCTCTCTGGATGCACTTCTGTTCTCTCCTCTTTCTGGATTCCCTATTTTTTCCTTTCTCTGGATGCCCTTCTGTCATCTCCTCTCTCTGGATGACCTTCTGTCTTCTCCTCTCTCCCGATGCCCATCTGTTATCTCCTCTCTCCGAATGCCCTTCTGTTCTCTCCTGGCTCTGGATTCGCTTCTGTCTTCTACTTCTCTGGATGCTCTTCTTTTCTCTCTTCTCTCTGGATGCCCTTCTGTTTTCGCCTCATTCTGGATGCCCTTCTATCCTCTCTACTCTCTAGATGCCCTTCTGTCTTCTCCTCACTCTGGATGCACTTCTGTTCTCTCCTCTTTCTGGATTCCCTATTTTTTTCCTTTCTCTGGGTGCCCTTCTGTCATCTATTCTCTCCTGATACCCGTCTGTTCTCTCCTCTCACCCAATGCCCTTCTGTTCTCTCCTCTCTCTGGATTTGCTTCTGTCTTTTTTTTCTCAGGATGCCCTTCTGTTCTCTCCTCTCTCTGGATGCCCTTGTGTCCTCTTTTCTCTGCATGCCCTTCTGTTCTGTCCTCAGTCTGGATCCCCTTCTGTTCTCTTCTCTTTCCGGATGCCCTTCTGTCCTCTCCTATCTGGATGCCCTTCTTAACTCTCCTCTGTCTGGATGCCCTTCTGTCCTCTCATCTCTCTGGCTTCCCTTGTGGCTTCCCCTCTGTCTGGATGCCTGTCTGTTCTATCCTCTCTCTGGATTCCCTTCTGTTCTCCCCTAACATTTGATGCCCTTCTGTCCTCTCCTCTCTTTGGATTCCCTTCCATCTTCTTCTCTCTCTGGATGCCCTTCTACACTCTCCTCTCTCTGGATGCTCTTCTGTCCACCCCTCACTCCGGTTTCCCTTCTGTCATCTCCTCTGTCTGGATTCCCGTCTGTTCTCTCCTCTCTCTGGATTCCCTTCTATTCTCTTCTCTCTCCGGATGCCCTTCTTTCCTCTCCTATCTGAATGCCCTTCTCTCTTCTCCTCTCTCCAAATGCCTTTATGTACTCTCCTCTCTTTGGATTCCCTTCTGTCTTCTCCTCTCTCTGGATGCCCTTCTGTCCTTTCCTCTCTCTGGCTTCCCTTCAGTGTTCTCCTCTGTCTGGATGCCCTTCTGTTCTCTCCTTTCTCTTGATTCCCTTCTGTTATCCCCTAACATTGGATGTCCTTCTGTTCTCTCCTCTCACTGGATGCCATTCTGTCCTCTAATCTATCTGAATGCCCTTTGGTCTTCTTCTCTCTCCGAATGCCCTTCAGTCCTCTTCTCTCTCTGGATGTCCTTCAGTCTTCTGTTGTCTCTGGATGGCCTTGTGTTGTCTCCTCTTTCTGCATTCTCTTCTGTTCCCTCATCTCTCTGGATGTGCTTCTGTTCTCTCTTCCCTCGGGATGTCCTTTGTCCTCTCCTCTCTCTGGATTCTTTTCTGTCTTCTCCTCTCACTTGATGCCCTTCTTTTCTCTCCTCTTTCTGGATGTCCTTCTGTTCTCTCCTCTCTCCTGATGCCCTTCTGTCTTTTCCTCTCTCAGAATGCACTTCTGTTCTCTCCTCCCTCTGCATTGCCTTTTTTTTTCCTCTCTCTGGATGCCCTTCTGTCATCATCTCTCTCTGGAAGTCCTTCTGTCTTCTCCTATTTCCAGATGCACTTCTGTTCTCTTCTCTCCCAAATGCCCTTCTGTTACCTCCTCTCTGTGGATTCCCTCTGTCTTCCCTTATCTTTATGCCCTTCTATTCTCTCCTCTTTCTGGATGCCCTTCTGTTCTCTCCTCTATCTAGATGTCCTTCTGTCTTCTCCTGTCTCTGTATGGCCTTCTGTCTTCTACTCTTTCTGTATGCCCATCTGTTCTCTGCTCTCTCTAGATGTCATTCTGTCCTTTCTTTTCTGTGGATGCCCTTCTGTTCTCTTTTCTACCTGGATGCCCTTCTGTTCTCTTCTCTACATGAATGCCTTCTGCCCTCTCCTCTATCAGGATGTCCGTCTGTCTTCTTATCCATCTAGATACCTTCTCTCTTCTCCTCTTTTTGGAAGCCTTTCTGTCCTCTCCTCTATTTTAAAGCCCTTCTGTTTTCTCGACTCTCTGGATGCCCTTCTGTTCTCTCCTCTCTCTGGATGCCCTTCTGTCCTCTACTCTCTCTGGATGCCCTTCTGTATTCTCCTCTCTCTGGATGCCCTTCTGCTCTCTCCTCTATCTGGAAGCCCTTCTGTTCTTTCTTCTCTCGGGATGTCCTTCTGTCCTCTCCTCTCTCTGGATTCCCTTCTGTCTTCTCTTATCTCCTGATGCCCTTCTGTCCTCTCCTCTTTATGGATGCCCTTCTGTTTTCTCCTCTCTCTGGATTCCAATCTGTTCTCTCCTCTCTCCGAATGCCCTTCTGTTTTCTCCTCTCTCTGGATTCCCTTCTGCTCTGTCATCTCTCTGGATGCCCTTCTGTTCTCTACTCTCTCCGGATGCCCTACTGTTTTCTCTTCTCTCTGGATGCCCTTCTGTCTTCTCCTCTCTCTGGATGCACTTCTGTTCTCTCCTCCCTCTGGATTTCTTTCTGACTTCTCCTCTCTCTGGATGCCCTTTATTCTCTCTTCTCTCAGGATGCCCTTCTTCCCTCTCCTCTCTCTGGTTGCCCTTCAGTCTTCTCCTCCCTCTGGATGCCCTTGTGTCTTCTCCTCTCTCTCTATGCCCTTCTGTTCTCTCCTCCCTCTGGATTTCTTTCTGACTTCTCCTCTCTCTGGATGCCCTTTATTCTCTCTTCTCTCAGGATGCCCTTCTTCCCTCTCCTCTCTCTGGTTGCCCTTCAGTCTTCTCCTCCCTCTGGATGCCCTTGTGTCTTCTCCTCTCTCTCTATGCCCTTCTGTTCTCTCATTTCACGGGCTTCCCTTCTGTCTTCTCCTTTTTCTGGATGCTCTGCTGTCTTCTCCTCTCTCCGGATGACCTTCTGTCTTCGCCTATCTCTGGATGCCCTTCTGGTCTCTCTTCTCTCTGGATGCCCTTCTGGTCTCTCCTCTCTCTAGATTCCCTTCTGTCTTCTCTTCTCTCTCTATGCCATTTTATCCTCTCCTCGCTCTGGATTTGCTCTGTCTTCTCCTTCTCTGAATGCCCTTTGTTCTGTCCTGTTTCTGGACGCCCTTCTGTTCTCTCCTCTAACTAGATGCCCCTCTGTCTCCTCCTCTCTCTGTATGGCCTTCTGTACTATTTTATGTGGATTTCCTTCTTTCCTCTCCTCTCTCTGCATGCCCTTCTGCTCTGTCTTCTCTCTGAAGGAAATTCTGTCTCCTCCTCTTTCTGGATGCCCTTCTGTCTTCTGCTATCTCCTGATGCCCTTCTGTCTTCTCCTCTTTCTGGATGACCTTCTGTTCTCCTCTCTCTCTAGATACCCTTATGTCCTCTCCTCTTTCTGTATGCCCTACTGTATTCTCCTCTCTCTGGATGCCCATCTGTCTTCTCCTCTCTCTGGATGCCCATCTGTCTTCTACTCTCTCTGGATGCCCTACTGCTTTCTCGTCACTCTGTATGCCCTTCTGTTCTCTCCGCTCTCTGGATGCCCTTCTGTCTTCTCCTCTTTCTGGATGCCCTTCTGTCCTCTCCTCTCTCTGAATTTCCTTCTGCTCTCTCCTAAGTATGAATGTCCTTCTGTTCTCACCTCTCTCCGGATGTCCTTCTGTATTCTCATCTCCCTGGATGCCCTTGTGTCTTCTCCTCTATTTGGATGCCCTTCTGTTCTCTACTCTTTCTGGATGCCATTCTGTCTTCTCCTCTCTCCGGATGCCCTTCTGTTTTCGCAGCTCTGCATCTGGATTCCCTTCTGTCTTCTCCTCTCTCCAGATGCCATTCTGTCTTCTCCTCTCTCTGGATGCTTTTCTGCACTCTCCTCTCTCTGGATGCCCTTCCGTTCTCTCCTCTCTCTGGATGGCCTTCTGTCTTCTCCTCTCTCTGAATGCCATTCTGTCCTCTCCTCTCTTTGGATGCCTTTCTGTTGTCTCCTCTCTCTGGATTCCCTTTTTGTCTTCTCCTTTTTCTGGATGCCCTTTAGTACTCTCCTCTCTCTGGATGCCCTTCTGTTCTCTCCTCTATCTGGATTGCCTTCTGTCTTCTCCTCTCTCTGCATGCCATTCTGTCCACTCTTCTCTCTAGATGCCCTTCTCTCTTCTTTTCTCTCTGGATGCTTTTCTGCTCTTGCCTCTCTCTGGATGCCCTTATGTACTCTCCTCCCTCTGAATTGCCTTCTGTCTTCTCCTCTCTCTGGATGCAATTCTGTCCTCTCCTCTCTTTGAATTCCCTTCTGTGCTCTCCTCCTCTGGATTCCCTTTTTGTCTTCTCCTTTTTCTGGTTGCCCTTCTGCTCTCTCCTCTCTCTGGATGCCCTTCTGTTCTCTCCTCTCTCTGGATTGCCTTCTGTCTTCTCTCGCTGGATGCCATTCTGTCCTCTCCTCTCTTTAGATGCCTTTCTGTCTTCTCCTCTCTCTGGATGCTTTTCTGCTCTCTCCTCTCTCTGGATGCCCTTCTGTTCTCTCCTCTCTCTAAATTGCCTTCTGTCTTCTCCTCTCTCTGGATGCCATTCTGTCCTCTCCTCTCTTTGGATGCCCTTCTGTTATCTCCTATCTCTGGATGCCCTTCTTCACTCTCCTCTCTCTGGATGCCCTTCAGTACTCTCCTCTATCTGGATGTCCTTCTGTCCTCTCCTCTCTCTGGATGACATTCTTCACTCTCCTCTCTATGGATGCCCTTCTGTTCACTATTATCTAGGGATTCCCTTTTTGTCTTCTCTGCTCACTGGATGCCATTCTCTTCTCTCTTCTCACTAGATGCCCTTCTGTCCAATATTCTTTCTGGATGCCTCTCTGTACTCTCGATGCTCTGGATGCCCTTCTATTCTCCCCTATCTACGGATGCCCTTCTGTCTTCTCCGCTCTCTGTATGGCCTTCTGTCTTCTCCTTTCTCTGGATGCCATTCTGTCCTTTCCTCTCTCTCGATGCCCTTCTGTACACTCCTCTCTCAGGATGCCCTTCTGTCCTCTCCTCTCTCTGGATTCCCTTCTGTCTTCTCCTCTCTTTTGATGCCCTTCTGTTCTCTCCTCTTTCTGGATGCCCTTCTGTTCTCTACTCTCTCAGGATGCCCTTCTGTCTTCTCTTCTCTCTGGATGCCCTTCTGCTCTCACTTTCTGGATGCGCATCTGTTCTCTCCTCTATCCGAATGCCCTTCTGTCTTCTCCTCTCACCAGATGCCCTTCTGCTCTCTCCTCTCTAGGGATGCTCTTCTGTTCTCTCCTCTTTCTGGATGCCCTTCTGTCTTCTCCACTCTCTGGATGCCTTTTTGTTCTCTCCTTTTTCTGTATGCCCTTCTGTTCTCTCCTCTCTCCGGATGCCCTTCTGTCTTCTCCTCTCTGCTGATGCCCTTCTGTTCTCTCCTCCCTTTGAATGCCCTTCTGTTATCTCCTCTCTCTGGATTCGCTTCTGTCTTCTCCTTCTCTGGATGCCCTTCTGTTCTCTTCTCTTTCAGGATGCCCTTCTGTTCTCACCTCTATCTAGATGCCCTTCTGTCTTCTCCTCTCTCTGTATGGCCTTCTGTACTATTTTATGTGGATGCCCTTCTTTGTTCCCCTCTCTCTGGATGCCCTTCTGTGTTCTCCTATCTCCTGATGTGCTTCTGTCTTCTTTTTCTGGATGCCTTTCTGTCTTCTCCTCTCAGTGGATGCCCTTCTGTTCTCTTATTTCTCTGGATGCCCTTCTGTTCTCTCCTCTCTCTGGATGCCCTACTGTCTTCTCCTCTCTCTGTATGCCCTTCAACTCTCTCCTCTCTCTGGATGCCCTTCTGTTCTCTCCTTTCTCTTGATTCCCTTCTGCTTCTCCTTTCTCTGGATTCCCTTCTGTCTACTTCTCTCTCTGGATGCCTTTTGTTCTCTCCTCTCTCGGGATGCCCTTCTTCCCTCTCATCTCCCTGGATGCCCTTGTGTCTTCTCCTCCCTCTGGATGCCCTTCTGTCTTCTCCTCTCTCCAGATGCCATTCTGTCTTCTCCTCTCTCTGGATGCTTTTCTGCACTCTCCTCTCTCTGGATGCCCTTCTGTTCTCTCCTCTCTCTGGATTGACTTCTGTCTTCTTCTATCTCTGAATGCGATTCTGTCCTCTCCTCTCTTTGGATGTCCTTCTGTTGTCTCATCTCTCTGGATTCCCTTTTTGTCTTCTCCTTTTTCTGGATGCCCTTCATTACTCGCCTCTCTCTGGATGCCCTTCTGTTCTCTCCTCTATCTGGATTGCCTTCTGTCCTCTCCTCTGTCTGAATGCCATTCTGTCCGCTCTTCTCTCTAGATGCCCTTCTCTCTTCTTTTCTCTCTGGATGCTTTTCTGCTCTCTCCTCTCTCTGGATGCCCTTCTGTACTCTCCTTCCTCTGAATTGCCTTCTGTCTTCTCCTCTCTCTGAATGCCATTCTGTCCTCTCCTCTCTTTGAATGCCCTTCTGTTCTCTCCCCACTCTGGATTCTCTTTTTGTCTTCTCCTTTTTCTGGATGCCCTTTCAGTACTCTCCTCTCTCTGGATGCCCTTCTGTTCTCTCCTCTCTCTGGATTGCCTTCTGTCTTCTCCTCTCTCTGGATGCCATTCTGTCCGCTCTTCTCTCTAGATGCCCTTCTCTCTTCTTTTCTCTCTGGATGCTTTTCTGCTCTCTCCTCTCTCTGGATGCTCTTCTGTTCTCTCCTCTCTCTAAATTGCCTTCTGTCTTCTCCTCTCACTGGATGCCATTCTGTCCTCTCCTCTCTTTGGATGCCCTTCTGGTATCTCCTCTTTCTGGATGCCCTTCTCACTCTCCTCTTTCTGGATGCCCTTCTGTCCTCTCTTCTCTCTGGATGACCTTCTTCACTCTCCTCTCTATGGATGCCCTCCTGTTCACTACTCTCTAGAGATTCCCTTTTTGTCTTCTCCTCTCACTGGATGCCATTCTCTTCTCTCTTCTCTCTAGATGCCCTTCTTTCCACAATTCTTTCTGGATGCCTCTCTGTACTCTCGTCTCTCTGGATGCCCTTCTGTCTTCTCCTCTCTCTGTATGCATTTATGCTCTCTCCTCTCTCAGGATGCCCTTCTGTTCTCTCCTGTTTTCTGGATGCCCTTCTGTTCTCTCCTCCCTTTGAATGCCCTTCTGTTATCTCCTCTCTCTGGACTTGCTTCTGTCTTCTCCTTCTCTAGATTCCCTTCTGGTCTCTCCTCTTTCTGGATGCCCTTCTGTTCTCTCCCCTATCTAGATGCCCTTCTGTCTCCTCCTCTCTTTGTATGGCCTACTGTTCTATTTTATGTGGATGCCCTTCTTTCCTCTCCTCCTTTGGTCTTCAGTTGATGGTAATGAACTTCAACTGGCTTCTTGATGGCAGCATCAATCTGGTTCTTAACAAAACTTGTGAGACAGTTAAGAGCCCAAGGGCCAAAAGACAGAAGCAATAAAATACCAACAAAGGGTCCTAGTAAACTAGGCAATAGGGTAGTAAGCCAAGGTGAAGTAGAGAACCAATTTTGATACCATGACTCTTGTTCTGTGGCTCTTTTTCTTTCCTCTAAACTCATTTTGACTTTGTCCAGGCTATCTTGGACAAGGCCTGTCTTATCAGAGTAAAAGCAACATTCTTCTCTGAGGGCTACGCAGAGACCTTCTTCCTTAAAGAAGACAAGGTCAAGTCCTCTCCTGTTCTGTAACACCACCTCAGAAAGAGAAGCCACAGAGTCCTTAATGTCTTGTATCCCTTCTCTCAAATTATTTAAATCTTTATCAATAAGAGACTGAAGATGGGCATAATGATTATTGGAGGTGACTAGAGAAGCAATGCCAATACCTGCGCCAATAGCGCTGATTCCTAATATGACAGACAACGTCAGGGCTGTCAGAGGCTCTCATTTGATCCTAAGGGAAAGACCTTGATCCAGAACATTAAGAAAAGACTCTGAATTGTGAATAAAAAACGAGAGAGAATGGTAACAACTACACAATAATCTCTGGTCTTTAAAAAATCAAAATTGGAAATATATAATGTCAATCCAGTGGCACAGGCAAAATAGGTACCATTGGATGCTATGGTATATAAAAAGGTATTATGTAACATCAATGTCTGATTACCAATAGGGACCAAATCTTGGGGGGGGAAGCATAGAGGGTCCTATGCCCGAGATGGAACTAATAGTGAGACCTCCGTCAGGTGAAGTAGCCCATAATAACAAATTGCTATTATCAAAAAAGGGAGGGGTAAAAAACAGCTATTCCCTCATAAAAAGGGGGAGTAGGCGAAAAACAAATCCAATATTCTTGATATTGATATTTACTGTTATTATGAATAGCTTCAAGGGAGGCATTTGCCAGAGAAATAATTAGGTCCACAGAGCTAGGTGGGCCCGCAGGTATAGTGGGCTGAAATGAGGTAACTTGGGGGGAGGTGGGGAGAGGCAAAATGGCTGGAGAAGTAATTCCAGGCCTGGTGACAGGCTTGGCTGGTGGCCGAGGGTGCTGTATGGCAGGATTAGGGCCCACAGCAGCAACATTTTTATTAGAGATACTCTTAAGGAGCTTAATTCTAAAGATAAGTCTCGGGTCCGAGCAGTTAAGTGTAAAGGTTGAGCACTCTCTTAGACGTAGGCCCCATTCATATCCTTGGCCTGTTCAGTCTTTACTACTCCCTACATCCATAAAGGATATAAGAAGAGGGACATGCCATTTGAATTCACACCAGGATCTAAATTGTTGGGCAGTCTTAATTCCTAGTTTATCCTGTAAATATGTAGGTAGAAACTTTTTCCTTAAGGTGATACAATCCCAGGAGGAGTGGGGTCTCCAATATGCATCTCCTGTGGTTTCACAACCACGAGCTTAAGGGCTGAGGTGGCCTCAGGGGTTAAGGCACCGGGGGAGGAGGGGTCAGAATCTCCTTGAAGAATATCAAATAGCGGCTTAAGTTCTCCAGTTGTTAATTTTAGATAGGGGCACAACCAATTTATGTCTCCCAAGAGACTTTGAAAGTCATTAAGTGTTTGTAAGGAATCTTTTCTAAGTTCAATTTTTGAGAGAGAACCTTAGAGGGGTGAAGCTCAAAACCCAAGAATAAATGTGGGGGCTGTAGCTGGACCTTCTCGGGGGCAATCTGCAGCCCAAGGCCTTGGAGGGCAGTTACCAACTCCTGGCCCACCCTGGGCAAGGTGGTCTCGTCAGGGCTAGCCAGAAGAATGTCATCCATATAATGGAGAATATATAACTCTGGGTATTTAAGGTGAAAATGGTCAATTGCCTGGGCCACAAACTTTTTTTGGAGGGGACTATTGGCCCTGCCTTGAGGCAGGACCCTCCACTGAATTCATGGAGATGGCCCAATGCAATTAACAACAGGAAGGCTACAGGCAAAACATTTACAATCCTCTGGGTGTAAGGGGATGCAGAAAAAACAATCTTTCAAATCAATAACCATCTTGTTTGAACTCTTAGGTATTGCCACGGGTAGGGGAGGCCAGGCTGGAGGGCTCCCATTGGGACCATAGTCTTATTAATTTCTCTGAGGTCCTGGATCAGTCTCCATCTGCCCCCTTTCTTTTGTATCACAAAATGGGTGTATTCCAAGGGGAGATGTAGGGTTCAATGTGGCCAGCATCTAATTGTTCCTGCACCAACTGCATGGCGGCTAAAAGTTTATGTTGAGGGAGGGACCATTGGTTGACCCAGACAGGGGAATCTGACTTCCAGGTGATCTTATCTGTCTTGCGTGCAGCTGGAGCAATGGTCCTTAAGAAAAATTTGAATCATAACCTAGTCCTGAGCGTGAGGTCTTTGGTGTAACAGCAATTGGGGTGGGGATCCCTTGGTTGCATCTGCCCAAGCCTTGTCCAGGGATGAACACCTCATCCAGCATCTGGTGGGTAACAACTGCAGAGGGGCTAAATATAAGAACTCCCATTTGACTCAATATATCTCGACCCCATAAGTTTATAGGGAGTCCAGGTACAATGAATGGTCTAACATGTCCAGTATTACCCTCAGGATCCTCTCAAGTGAGCAACTGGGAGCTTTGAAGAGTGTTGATGGGCTGGCCACTGCCTTGAAGGTGAGTTAAAGAAGGCTGACAGGGCCAAGAGGAGGGCCAAGAGGCCTGTGAAATAACTCTGGAGTCCACTCCTGAGTCAAGTATGCCCTCAAAGTTTTTGCCATTAAGTTTCAGTTTTAATTGTGTGCACTCTTGTGAGAGTCTTTAGACCCAATAGACATCAGAAAACTCAGGGCTGGAAGCACCCCGGGATGGGCCCAAGGAAGGTGTGGAGGTGTCTACTGGAAGGGGAAAGGCCTGTGCAAGGCACTGTCATTGGCGAATGTGAAGGGGCCCTCTAGAACTAGTGGCCAATACTTTAATTTCTTCAGAGTAATCGTTATCAATGATTGAAGGGAAAATGGTAATGCCTTGGAGTGTGGCAGATGTACTGCCCAAGATAAGATAATAAGTCTGAGGTGGGGGAGGCCCAAAGACACCATTAGGGATCATCTGAACTCCTCCTCCAGCTTCTAATATTGTATTGGATGAGTCACAGAGGTCCAATCCTGCACTCCCTGGAGTAGCCCTACAGAGGGTTGTGGCTGGTTTGGGAGCTGTTGATGGAAGGTTTGATGTGGCCCTGCCTGGCTGTTTCCTGCGGCTGGCAGGAAGGAGACTGGCTAAGAGGTCTGGGTCTGGCTCCTTATCCTGTTTCCCTGAAGGGGAGGGAGAGGTTGGCCAAAATATTAGTTTTGGAACGGCAGGCAGTAGCCCAATATTTGCCTAGCTTGCAGCGAGGGCAAGGAGTCATTGGAAGTGAATGCTCTCCCTTCCATTTAGGTGGGGGCTGAGCCATGGGGTTACCCTGAGGGCACTGTTTAGCAAAATGGCCCAGGTGACCACATCTAAAACAGGTGGATAAATTTGCCCCACCACTATTAGCTGTAGTGGCCGCTCCCTCAGCCAGATTGATGGCTTGTGAGACTTTCTGGGCAAAGGGATCTACATCCTTACAGATATGAATCATCTCATCCAAATCTTTATTTTTATATTTCACTCGAAGGGCAGCCCTACAGGCAGAGTTAGCAATTTCATAAGCAAGCTGGTGAAGAAGTTTATTGTCTCCCTGGCCAGGTCCCAAGGATCTTTCAGTTGCCTCCAGGAGGTGGGCAACAAATTCTGAAAATTCTTCTTGATTGCCCTGAATGATCTTGGTCAAGGGAGAAAGGACAGAGCCTTTCATGGGAATGGCTCTCCAGGCACTCATAGCTGCTGAGGAAGACTGAGCCAAGAGACCCAAAGAAAATTTTTGCTGTATTTGGTTAGAGGCATATTTCCCTCAACCTAGGAGTTTATCAAGTGTCCATTTATTGGAGGGTGAGCATGAGCTTGAGAGATTGACTTGTGCCTGAGACCTGCAATGAACTGTCCAATCAGCCTGCCAGGAGAGAAATTGTCCCTGAGTTAATATGGCCTGGGCAACTGTCAACCACTCATTGGGTGTTAAATATCCACCTGCCCAAAGGCTTTCAAGAAGGGAAAGAGTGAAGGGAGCATTGGGCTCATAATTCCTAACAGCCGTATTTTATTTTTCTAACTGTTTAAAGCGGAGTTTTTTAAAGATTTTAGGATTCTCCATAGGGCACACATTTCATTTTCTGTCACGACTCTGCCCTCATCCCTGCTTCCACCTTCTGGCTCTGTTTCATCCTCATCTCCAGAAGATGGCCTCTGTCCCCAATTGGGGGCAAGAAGGCTGGGGAGGTTTATGAGGGGACCATGAAGAGGAAGGGGGCATGGGGCATGAGGAGGAAGAAGGAGCGGCAGGCATGTGGCTGTGTGAACACTGAGCACTAGACCAGGAAGGGGGAGGGAGTGGCGGGGTCTGTGAGGAGCTAGAATCAGGAGCCGCAGGTGTCTGAGGAGGGATACCCTGAGAGCGAGTGACAGGGGAAACCAAACATTGAGAGTCCTGCTCAGGGGAGGACGAACAAAGGGCTGAGAGCCGTGAAATTTGCTCCTGAAGGTTGAGGATGTCTGCCAATTCATGGACCTGAGAAGAAAGGTAGGTCTTCTTGTCAGAGAGAGAAACAGGCAGGGTAGCAGGGAAAGTCAAAAGGGCAGACGTAGGAAGTGATGTGGAGACCGGGGGAACTGGCATTAGGATGGGAACTGCTGTAGTGCCAGAATCCAAAGGCTCTGATTCAGAAGCGTCAGCTGTGGCTGGAAGGGTGGTGGCAGGGTGCGCTGAGGCTGTGGCTAAAGGGGTGAGGGCAGAGACAATGCAAGTCGGGCGGGAAGGGGGCAAGTGCTGTGTATCAGCTGCGGCAGTGTGGTAGATGGAGGTAGGGGTGGCGGGAACTCCAAGAGGCTGGGGAAGGCGAGCATAGAGGTGGGGGCTTCCGAAGAACAGGATTACAGTAGGAAGTTTGAGAATGAGAGATGTAAGGGTTGCCAGTGGCTAAAGGCACATAATGTGTGGGCAAAGGTGCAATTGAAACAGAACTATGACAAGGGCGCATAGGCGAGGCTGGGGTTGAGGAATCCAAAGCTGACAAATCAGGATAAATATGTGGAGAATCAGATGAGGAGGGAAGCTGAGACTCATGAGGCATATCAACAAGTGTAAAAGGAACAGAAGCCTGAGATGTCGGGCAGGAGAAACCATCGGAGCCAGGATGTGATTGTGATAAGCAGCATTCTGTGACCGACAAGAGCTGTTGTTTACCTGAGTTTCTGTCAGCATCCTCAATAATGTCCCTAATAATACCCCAAAATGAGAAAATTGTTGGATTAACTGCACCATCACCTTCATATTTAACTTTGATTTAGTTCATGACCCAAGATGAAGCTGCAGGGGACATTGTGCAGGTGGGGAGAGGTAAGGGTAAGGGTAAGAGGTGAGGTTCCTGGCTTCTGAAAGTACACAACATAAATGTCCTTCCCACTGTCCAACACAGAGACCTCCTTCCCACCATCAATCACAGGGATGTCCTCTCTAGTGTCCATCAAAGTGATGTTCTTTTCACTGTCCACCACAGGGACGTCCTCCCCACTTTCCACAACAGGGATATTCTTTTCACTGTCCAACACAGGGACATCCTCCCCAGTGCCCACCACAAGAACGTACTAGCCACTGTCCACAACAGGGACGTCCTACCCATGTCTACCACATGGAAGTCCTCTCAAATCTCCACCACAGGTAGGTCCTCTCCACTGTCCACCACAGGGACATCAAACCCACTGTCCACCACAGAAATATACTCCCTACTGTCCACAACAGTGATGTCCTTCCCATTGTACACCACAGAGACGTTCTACCCACTGCCCTCCACAGGGACATCCTACCCACTGTCTACCACAGGGATGTCCTTCCCACTGTCCACCAAAGTGATGTTCTTCCTACTGTCCACCAAAGGTAGATCTTTCAACTGTCCACCACAGAGACATCCTCCCTACTGTCCATCACAGGGACATCCTCCCCACTGACCACAACAAGGACGTCCTTCATACAGTCCACCATAAGAATTCCTCATTGTTGTCCACCAAAGGGACGTCCTACCCACTGTCCACCACAGGGACATCCTCCAAATTGTCCACCACAGTGACATCCTTTTCACCGTTCACCACTGAGACATCTTATCCAGTTTGCACAACAGGGACATTTTCCTGTGCACAACAGGGATATCCTCACCACTGTGTACCACATGGATATCCTCCTTTGCACACCAGGGATGTCAGTCACACCCTCCACCCAGAGTTATCCTCTGCTCACTCTACGACAGGGACATCCTCCCCACTATCCACCAAAGAAACATCTTTTCCACTATTCACCACAGAGATGTCATCCCAAATGTCCAACACAGAAAAGTCCTCTTTCTTTCCCACTGTCCACCCACAGGGATTTCTTCCCCCAGTCCACCACAGGGATGTCCTCCCCATTGTCAACAACCTGGATGTTCTTTCCACTGTTCACCACAAGGAGGTGCTTCCCAATATCGACACACCAGAGACATCCTCCCCTGTGTCCATCACAGGACCATACTACACACTGTCTACCACAGGGACATACCTACCCACTGTCTACAACAAAATGGTCCTCTCCAAGGTCCACCACAGAGACATCTTTCAACGGTCCACCACAGAAATATTCTTCCCACTGTCCACAACAGGGACCCCTTCCCAATGTCCACCACAGGGAGGTCCTCTGTACTGTCCATCAAAGAGATGTCCTTTCCACAATCCACCACTGGGACATCCTCCCCACTGTCCACCACAGTTAGGTCCTCCCAACTGTCAACCACAGAGACGTTTTTTCCACAGTCCACCAAACAGATGCCCTTCCACTGTCCACCACAGGGATATCCTCCTGTGTCCTACAAGGACATCCTTACCACTGTCCACAACATGGTTGTCCTCAACAATATGCACTACAGGAAGTCCTCACTGCCGTACACCACACAAATATCCTCTGCACTGTAAACCACAGGGACATTCCTAACCCACTGTCCACCACAGGCAGGTCCTCCCCTCTGTCCACCACAGGGACATCCTTCTGTCTGTCCACCACAATGATGTCCCCTCCACTGTCCTCCAAAGGGACGTCCTTCCCACTGTCAACAACAAGGATATCATTTCAACTTTTCCACCGAAGGGAAGACCTCTTCACTGTCTACCACAGGATGTTCTTCCCACTGTACACCTACAGGGACATCCTCTTGTGAACAACAGGTATGTTCTTACCACTGTCCAACCCAGAGATTTCTTATGCACTCCCCACTACAAGTACATCCTTTTCACTGTCTACCAAGAGACATTTTCTTGTGCACCACATGAGCATTGTCCTTACTGTCCAAAAGGCTGTCATCCACAGTGTCCACCACAGTGACATCCTCTCAACTCTCCAACACAGGGACATCCCTCCCAACTGTCCTAAAACCACGGATGTCCTCTCAACTATCAAACACAGCGAATGTCCTTCCCACTGTAAACAACAGGGACATCCTCCCCACTGTACACCACAGGACATCACCTGTGCACAACAGGGATATCCTAACCACTGTCTACCACAGGGATGTCTTCCCCACTGTCTACAACAGGGATGTCCTTCCCATTGTACACCACATGGACATCCTCTAGTTGTCCAAAAAAAGAACTTCCTTTCAACAGTTAACCACAGGGACACCTCCTAACTGTCCACCACACAAATATGTTCCCCACTATCCACTACAGAAACATCCATCCTACTGTACACAACAGGGATATACTCCACACCTTCCTCCAAAAGGATGTTCATCCCAATGTTCACAACAGAATGACCTACACATGGTCCACCACAGGGATATACTCCCACTCTTCCACCACAAGGAGTTCCTCCCAACGTCCACCACAGGGTCCTTCTTCTCACTGTCCACCAAAGGGACATCCTTCCTATTATCCACAACACAGACATCTTCCCCACTGTCCACCACATGGACATCCTTCCCACTGTTCCACCACAGGGATGTCCTACCCCACAGTCCCACCAGAGTGTGGTCCTCCCCACTGTCCACCACAAGAACATCCTCCTGTGCACAAGAGGGATTTCCTAACCATTGTGCACCACAGGGCCATATTTGCATTTTCCACCACAGGGACGTCATTTTCTACTGTCCACAAATGTGAGGTTCTCCCTGCTGTCCACCACAAGGGCATCCTTACAACTATCCATGACAGGGTTGTTCTCACCACTGTCCACCATGGGTATGTCCTTCCCATTGTTCACTAGAGGGACATCTTCCCCAATGTGCACAAAAGAGACATCCTTTTACTGTCCACCACAGGGATGCCCTTCCCACTGTCCACCACAGAGAGCACCTCCCTGCTCTCCACCAAAGGGACAGTCTTCCCACTGTCCACCATAGATTGTCCTTTCCACTCTTCACCACAGGTACATCTTCTCCACTGTCCATCAGAGAGGAAAGTCCTTCCCTCTGTCCACCACATGGAGTTCCTCCCTAATGACCACCAGAGGGACATCCTTTCTACTGTTCACCACAAGGAGGTCTTTCCCAATGTCCACAACAGGGACATCCTTCCCACAGTCCACAACATATATTTCCTTCCAATATCAACCACAGAGACCTCCTTCTCACTGTCCACCACAGGGAAATTGCTCTATACTGTCCACCACAGGTATGTCCCTTACAACTGTCCATCAGAGTAATGTCCTCTGCCCTGTCCACAACAGGCATATCATTTCCATGGTCCACCCACAGGGACCTCCTTCCCACTGTACACCACAGGGGAGTCCGCTCTACTGTCCACCACAGGGATGTCCTTTCCACTATTCATCAAAGCGATGTTCTCCACACTGTCCACAACAGGCATGTCTTTCCCACTGTCCAGCAAAGAAAGGTACACCCTGCTGTCCACAACAGGAACGTACTCCCAATGTTCACTAAATGATGTCCTTCTGTATGTCCACCAGAGAGACGTCCTTCCCACTGTTCACCACATGGTGTTTGTCCCCACTGGACCACGCGAGGGAAATGCTTCCCACTGTCCACCACACAAAAGTCCTTCCAAATGTCCACAACATGGACGTCCCTTCCCACAATCCAAAACATAAATGTCCTCCCCACTGTCCAACAAATAGACTTACTTCCCACTGTGCACAACAGAAAGATCCTCTCTACTCTCCACCAGAGGAATGTTCTTACCACTGTTCACCTAAGTGACGTCCTCCTCTTTGTCCACAAGGCGGACATTCTTCTCACAGTTCACTAGAAGAGGTCTTTCCCAATGTCCACAACAGAGATGTTCTTCCCACAGTTTACAACATAAATGTCCTTCCCACTGTCCACCACAGGGAAGTCTTCTCTACTGTCCATCTAAGTGATGTCCTTTCCACTGTCCACCACAGGGATGTCCTCTCAATTGTTCAGAACAGGCATGTCCTTCCCACTGTCCACCACAGAAAGGTACACCCGGATGTCCACAACAGAAACGTACTTCCCAATGTCCACTAAATGATGTTCTTTCCTATGTCAACCACAGAGGACATCCCTTAAACTGTCCACGAGAAGGGCATGATTTCCACTGTTCAGCACTCAGAGGTCCTTCCCAATGTCCACAACATTGACGTCCTTCCCACAATCCACAACATAAATATCTTCCCCACTGTCCAACACATGGACCTTCTTCCCACTGTTCACCACAGAAAGGTCCTCTCTACTGTCCACCACATGGATGTCCTTACCACTGTCCAAACCAGTGACATCCTCCCCACTGTCCACAACAGTGATGTCCTTCCCACTGTTCACAAAAGAAAGGTCTTCCCCACTGACCACCACAGGGATGTCCTTCTCACGGTCCACCTAAGTGATGTCTTCACCTCTGTCCACAAGAGGGACATTCTTCCCAAAGTTCACCACAAGGAGGTATTTCCTAATGTCCACAACAGAGGCATTCTTCCCACAGTCCACAACATAAAAGTCCTTCCCACTGTCCACCACAGGGACCTCCTTCGCACTGTCCACCACAGTGACATCCTCCCCAGTGTCCACCACAGGAACATACTACCCACTGTCCACCAGAGATATGTCCTACCCGCTGTCCACCACTGTTACATCCTTTCCACTTCCACCATTAGGAGGTCCTCACCACTGTCCACCACAGAAAAATCCTTTCCACTGTTCGACACAGGGACGTCCTTCCCAATATCCACGACTGGGAGGTCCTCACCACTGTCCACAACAGGGACGTCCTTTCCACTGTCCACCACAGAAACATACTCATCACTGTTTATCACAGAGACATCTTTACCACTGTCCAACACAGAGAAGTACTCCCTGCTGTCCACCACAAGGACGTCCTTCACACTGTCCACCACAGGGAGAACCTCACCACTGTCTACAACAGGGACGTCCTACCCATTGTCCACCACATGGACATCCTTTCACTGTCCACAAAAAGGACTTCCTTCCCACTGATTACCACAAGGACCTCTGCCTAACTGTCCACCACACAAATATGCTCCCAACTGTCCACTATAGAAACATCCATCCCACTGTACACAACAGGGAATTACTCCCCACTGTCCTTCACAAGGACGTCCATCACAGTGTCCACAAGAGAATGGTCCTACCCACTGTCCACCACAGGGACATCTTACCTACTGTCCACCCCAAGGAGTTCCTCCCCAACAGTCCACCACAGGATCATTCTTCCCACTGTCCACCACAGGGACATCCTCCTGTGTACTACAAGGACATCCTTACCACTGTCCACAGCATGGTTGTTCTCAACAATATGCACTACATGGAAGTTATCACCACAGTCCACCACAAGAATATCCTCTGCACTGTAAACCACAGGGACATCCTACCCACTGTCCACCACAGGGAGGTCCTCCCCTCCGTCTACCACAGAGACAACCTTCTGCCTGTCCACCACATTGTCGTCCTCAACATTGTCCTCCAAAGGGACGTCCTTCCCACAGGCGACCACAAAGATGACATTTCAATGGTCCATCACAGGGAAGTCCTCTTCACTGTCCACTACAGGGATGTCCTTTCCACTGTACACCACAGGGACATCCTCATGTGCACAACAGTGATGTCCTCACCCTTGTGCACCACAGGAACGTCTGCCTTTGCACACCAGGAATGGCCTCACCACAGTTTACCCCAGAGATGTCCTCTGCACACTCCAAGGCAGGGACATCATATCCAATGTCCACCAAAGGACATTCTCCTTTGCACCATAGAAACTTCCTCAACACTCTCCACCAAAGGACGTCCTCCCCATTGTCCACCAAATGAACGTATTCCCCAAAGTCCACTAAAAAGAAGTCCTTTCCACTGTCCACAACAGGGACGTCCTTCCCACTGTCCACCACAGAGTTCCTCCCAGCTCTCCACCACAGGGATGTCCTTCTCACTGTTCACCACAAGTACATCCTCCCCACTGTGCACAACAAGGACATCCTCCCATGCACAACAGGGATGTTCTCACCCTTGTGCACCACAGGAACATCTTCCTGTGCACACCATGGATGTCCACACCACTGTCTACCCCAGAGATGTTCTCCGCACAATCCACAACAGGGACATCATTCCCAATGTCTACCAAAGGGACATTCTCCTTTGCCCCAAAGAAACATCATCACCACTGTCCACCACAAGACATCCTGACCACAGTTAACCACAGGGACGTACTCCCCACTGTCCACCTAAGGGAAGTCCTCTCCTCTGTTTACAGCAGGGATGTCCTTCCAACTATCCACCACAGGGTGTCCTTCCCACTGTCCACAAGAAAGACATCCTTCCAACTGTCTACCACAGGGATTATTCCCCAGTGTCACCCAAAGGGACGTCCTCCCCACTTTTCACCACAGGGATGTTTTCCACACGGTCCAACACAGGGGTGTCCTCACCAAGGTCATCTACAGGGACATCCTTCCTACTGTCCACCACAGGGAGGTCCTCACCACTGTCCACAACTTGGATGTCCTTCTTACTGTAAAACAAAGAAATGTCCTTCCCACAGTCCACCACAGGGACGTCTTTCCATCTGTCGACTACATTGAAATCCATCCCACTGTCCACCACAGGGAAGTCCTCGCAACCATCCTCCACAGGGAGGTCCTCCCCATAGTCCACGACACGGATGTCCTCCACAGTGTAATCCACAGGCATGTCCTCCTCAGTGTGCACTACAGTGAAGTACTCACCACTCTATACCACAGGGATGTCCTTCCCATTGACCACCTCAGTGACTACCTCCAACTTTCCATCACAGGGATATCCTACCCACTGTCCACCACAGAAAGGTTCTCCCTGCTGTCCACCACAGGGACATCCTTACCACTATTTACCACAGGGTCATCCTCACCAATGTCCACCAGTGGGAAATCCTTCCCACTGTTCACCACAGAAACATCCTTTCCACTGTGGACCACAGTGACATTCTTCTGTGCATAACAGAAATGTTCTTACCACTGTCCATTGCAGAGATGTCCACTGCACTCTCCACTCAAGGCAAATACTTCCCACTGTCCACCAAAAAGACGTTTTCTTGTGCACCACAGGAACATCCTCCCCACTGTCCACAATGTCATGATCACCACTGTCCACCACAGTGATGTGCTCTGCACTCTCCAAAACAGGAACATCATTCCCAAGGTCCACCAAAATAGTGTTTTCCTGTGCACCACAGAAATGTCCTCCCCACTGTTCACCACAGGGATGTCCTCATCACTGTCCAACACAGGGATCCCAACTAACCAACACAGAGTGCTCCTCTTCACTGTCCACCACAGAGATGTCCTTCCCACTGTCCACCACAGAGAGTTCCTCCCAGCTGTCCACCACAGGGATGTCCTCCCAACTGTCCAACTGAGGGATATCCTTCCCACTGTGCACCACAAGGAGGTCTTTCCCAATGTGCACAAAAGTGACATCCTTTTTAAAATCCACAACATAAACGTCTTTCAAACTTTCCAGAACAGGGATATCCTTCTTACTGTCTACCACAGGGAGGTCCTCTCTACTGTCCACCACAGTGATGTCCTTTCTCCTGTCCACCACAGGGACATGCTTCTCAGTGTCCAGCACAAGGATATCCTTCCCACTGTACAGCACAGCAACCACCCTCCACTGTCCACCAGGGGAATGTCCTACACTTGGTCACCCACAGGGACATCCTGCCCAATGTTCACAACAGAGATGTTCTCAACAATGTCCAACATACAGTTCTCCTCAGAACTTTTCACGAACGGGACATCTTTTTCCTGTCAAACCTAGACATCCACTGGACTGTCCAGCACAGAGATGTTTCCCACTGTCCACAACAGGGGCGTCCTCATCAATGTCCACAGCAGGGGTGTGATTTTCCATAGTTCAAAACAGAAACATTCCTTCTGTCTTCTCCTCTCTCTAAATGTCCTTCTGCTCTCTCCTCTCTCTGGATGCCCTTCTGTTCTCTCCTCTCTCTGGATTCCCTATTTTTCTTATCCACTCTCTGGATGCCCTTCTGTTCTCTCCTCTCTCTGGATTCCCTATTTTTCTTCTCCTCTCTCTGGATGCCCTTCTGTCATTTCCTGTCTCTGGATGACCATCTGTCTTCTCCTCTCTCCTGATGCCCTTCCGTTATCTCCTCTCTCCGAATGTCCTTCTGTTCTCTCCTCTCTCTGGATTCACTTCTGTCTTCTCCTTCTCTGGATGCCCTTCTGTTCTCTCCTCTCTCTGGATTACCTTCTGTCTTCTCCTCTCTCTGTATGGCCTTCTGTACTATTTTATGTGGATGCCCTTTTTTCCTCTCCTCTCTCTGGATGCCCTTCTTCTCTCTCTTCTCTGTGGAGGAAATTCTGTTCTCTCCTCTCTCTGGATGCCCTTCTCTCTACTCCTCTCTCATGAAGCCCTTCTGTCTTCTCCTATTTCTGGATGCCCTTCTGTTCTCTGCTCTCCCTAAATGCCCTTCTGTATTCTCCTCTCTCCCTATTCCCTTCTGTTCTCTCATGTCTCCCGATGCCCTTCAATCCTCTTCTTTTCTGTATGTCCTTCACTCTTCTTCTCTCTCTGGATGGGCTTCTGTTCTCTCCTCCCTCTGGATTCTCTCCTGTACTATCATCTCTGTAGATGTTCTTCTGTTCTATCTTCTCTCGGGATGTCCTTCTGTCCTCTTGTCTCTCTGGACGCCCTTCTGTCTTCTCCTTTCTCTGGTTGCCCTTCTGTTCTCTCCTCTCTCTGGACGCCCTTTTGTCCTCTCCTCTCTCTGCATACCCTTCTATTCTATCCTCTCTCTGGATGCCGTTCTGTTCTCTCCTCTTTCTAGATGCCCTTGTGTCCTCTCTATGGATGCCCTACTGTTCTCTCCTCTCTCTGGATTCCCTTCTGTCTTCTCCTCTCTCTCTGGATGACCTTCTGTTCTCTTTTCTCCCTGGATGACCTTCTGTCCTCTCCTCTCTCAGGATGCCCATCTGTCCTCTTCTCCATCTAGATTCCTTCTCTCTTCTCCTCTATCCAGATGCCCTTCTGTTCTCTCCTCTCTCTGGAAGCACTTCTGTCTTCCCTGCTCTCTGGATGCCCTTTTGTTCTCTCCTCTCTCTAGATACCCTTCTGTTCTCTCTTCTATCTAGATGCCCTTCTGTTCTCTCCTCTATCTAGATGCCCTTCTGTCTTCTCCTCTCTCTGTATGGCCTTCTTTACTCTTTTCTGTGGATGCCCTTCTGCCCTCTCCTCTCTCTGGATGCCCTCTTTTCTCTCTTCTCTCTGAAGGCCATACTGTCCTCTCCTCTATCTGGATGTTCTTCTGTCTTCTATTTCGCAATGCCCTTTTGTCTTCTACTCTTTCTGGATAACCTTCTGTTCTCTGCTCTCTCTACATGCCCTTTGTCCTCTATTGTCTCTGGATGCACTTATGTTCTCTCCTTTTTCTGGATTCTCTAATGTTCTATCATCTCTCTGAATGTGCTTCAGTTCTCTTTTTTCTCAGGATGTCCTTATGTCCTCTCCTGTCTCTGAATGCCCTTCTGTCTCTCCTTTCTCTGGATGCCCTTCCGTTCTATCCTCTCTCTGAATGCCGATTTGTCCTCTCCTCTCTCTGGATACCCTTCTGTTCTCTCCTCTCTCTGGATGCCCTTCTGTTCTCTCCTCTCTTGGATTCCCTGCTATCTTCTCCTCTATCTTGTTGATCTTCTGTTCTCTCTTCTTCCTGGATGCCCTTCTGTTCTCTCCTCTCTCTTTATGCCCTTCAGGACTCTCCTCTCTCTGGATGCCCTTCTGTTCTCTCCTCTCTCTGGATGGCCTTCTGTCTTCTCCTCTCTCTGGATGCCCTTCTTCTCTCCTCTCTCTGGATGCCCTTCTGTCTTCTCCTCTCTCCCTATGCCCTTCTGTCCTCTCCTCTCTCTGGATGCATTCCTGTCTTCTCCTCTCTCTAGATGCCCTTTGTTCTCTCCTCTCTCGGGATGCCCTTATTCCCTCTCCTCTCTCTGGATGCCCTTCTCTATTCTCTGACCTTTGGATGCCCTTCTGTCCTCTCCTCTCTCTGGATGCCCTTCTTTCTTCTCCTCTCTCCCTATGCCGTATGTTCTCTCGTCTCTCTGGCTTCTCTTCAGTCTTCTCCTCTCTCTGGATGCTGTTCTGTTCTCTCCTCTCTCTGGATGCCCTTCTGTTCTCTCCTCTCTCCAGATGCCCTACTGTCTTCTTCTCTCTGGATGCCCTTTTGTTCTCTTTTCTCTCTGGATGCCCTTATGTTCTCTCTTCTGTCTCTGGGTGTTCTTCTGTCTTCTTCAATCTCTGGATACTGTTCTATTTTCTACTCTTCCTGGATGCCCTTCTGTTTTCTCTGCTCTCTGAATGCCCTTATGTTCTCTCTCTGTGGATGTGTTTCTGTATTCTCCGCTCTCTGCATGCCCTTCTGTTCCCTCCTCTCTCTGGATGCACTTCTGACTTCTTCTCTCCATGGATACACTTCTCTCTTCTCCTCTCTCTTGATGGCTTTCTGTTCTCTCCTCTCTCTGGATCCATTCTGTCCTCTCCTCTCTCTGGATGCCCTTCTTCACTCTCCTCTCTCTGGATGCCCTTCTGTCCTCTCTTCTCCCTGGATGCTGTTTTGTCCTCTTTTCTCTCTGGATGCCCTTCTGTTCTCTCGATTCTCTCGATGCCCTTCAGTCTTCTACTCTCTGGATGCCCGACAATTTTCTCCTTACTCTGGATATCCTTCTGTCTTCTCCTGTCTCTTAATGCCCTTCTGTTATCTTCTCTCACTGGATGCCATCCTGTACTCTCCTCTCCTTGGGTGCCCTTCTGTTTTCTTCTCTCTCCAGATGCCCTTCAGTCCTCTTCTCTCTCTGCATGTCCTTCAGTCTTCTGCTTTCTCTAGATGGGCTTCTGTTCTCTCCTCTTTCTGGATTATCTAATGTTCTATCATCTCTCTTAATGGGCTTCTGTTCTCTCTTCTTTCGGGATGTCCTTATGTACTATCATCTCTCTGAATGCCCTTCTGTCTTCTCCTTTTTCTGGATGACCTTCTGTTCTATCCTGTCTCTGGATGCCCTACTGTTCTCTCCTCTCTCTGTATTCCCTTTTTGTCTTCTCCTCTCTCTGGATGCTCTTCTCTTCTCTCCTATCTCAAGATGCCCTTGTGTCCTCTATTCTCTCTGGATATCCTTCTGTTCTCTCGTCTTTCTGGATTCCCTTTTGTGCTCTCCTCTTTGATGATGCCCTTCTGTCCTCTCCTCTCTCTGGATGCCCTTCTGTCTTCTCCTCTTTCCTTATGCTCTCCTTTCCCTCGATTCTCTCGATGCCCTTCAGTTTTCTCCTTTCTCTGGATGCCCAACAATTTTCTAATCACTCTAGATATTCTTCTGTCATCTTCTCTCTCTAGATGCCCTTCTGTTCGCTCCTCTCACTGGATGCCATTCTGACCTATCCTCTCTCTGGATGCCCTTCGGTCCTCTTCTCTCTCTGGATGTTTTTCAGTCTTCTGCTCTCTCTGGATGGACTTCTGTTCTCTCCTCTTTCTGGATTCTCTCCTGTACTCTCATATCTCTGGATGCCCTTCTGTTCTCTCTTCTTTGGCATGTCCTTCTGTCATCTCCTCTCTCTGGAAGCCCTTCTTTCTTCTTCTCTCTCTGGATGCCATTCTGTGTTCTCCTTTCTTTGGATGCCCTTATGATCTCTCCTCTCTTTGGATTCCCTTCTGTCTTCTCCTCTCTCTGGATGCCCTAATGCTCTCTCATCTCTGAATGTCCTTCTGTCTTCTCCTCTCTCTGGATGCCTTTCTGTTCTCTCTTCTCTCCGGATGCCCTTCTGTTCTCTCCTCTCTCTGATGCGCTTCTGTTCTCCCTTCTCTGTGGATGCCCTTCTGTCCTCTCCTCTCTCTGGGGCCCTTCAGTTCTCTCCTCTTTCTTGATGCCATTCTGTTCTCGCCTCTCTCTGTATGCTTTATTTACTCTCCTCTATCTCAATGCCCTTTTGTCTTCTCCTCTCTCTGGATGCCTTTCTGTATTCACATCCCTATGGATGCCCTTCTGTTCTCTCCTCTATCTGGATGCTCTTCTGTCTTCTCCTCTCTCTGGATGTCCTTCTGTTGTCTCCTTTCTCTGGATGCCCTTCTGTTCTCTCCTCTCCCTGGATGCCCTTTTGTTCTCTCCTCTTTCTGGATGCCCTTCATGTCTCTCCTCTCTCTGTATGCCCTTCTTTACTCTCCTCTCTCTGGATGCCCTTCTGTCTTCTCCTCTCTCTGGATGCCATTCTGTCTTCTCCTCTCTCTGGATGCCCTACTGTTCTCTTCTCTCTCTGGATTCTTTCTGTCCTCTCATATCACTGGTTTAGATTCTGTTTCTTCTCTCTCTAGATTACCTTCTGTCTTCTCCTCTCTCCAGATGCCCTTCTGTTCTCTCCTCTCTCTGGATGCCCTTCTGTCCTCTCCTCTCTTTGGATGCCCTCATGTTGTCTCCTATCTCTCGATGCTCTTCTGTTCTTCCCAATCTGTGGATGACCTTCTGTCCTCTCCTCTCTGTGGATGCACTTGTGTCCTCTCCTCTCTTTTTATGCCCTTCTGTTCTCTCCTCCATCTGGATTCCATTCTGTCCTCTCATCTCTCTGAATGTCCTTCTGTCTTCTCCTCTCTCTGGATGACCTTCTGATCTCTCCTCTCTCCGGATGCTTTTCTGGCTTATCTTCACTCTGGATGCCCTTTTATCTTCTCTGCTCTCTGGATATCGTTCTATTCTCTACTCTCTCTGGATGCCCTTCTGCCTTCTCTGCTCTCTGTATGCCCGTCTGTTCTCTCCTCTCTGTGCATGCCCTTCTGAACTCTCATCTCCATGGATGCCCTTCTGTTCTCTCCTCTATCTGGATGCTCTTCTGTCCTCTCCTCTCTCTGGATGCCCTTCGGTACTCACTTCTCTCTTGATGCCCTACTGTTCTCTCCTCTCTCTGAATTCCCTTTTTATCTTTCCTATCTCTGGATGCACTGCACTTTTCTCCTCTCTCAAGATGCCCTTGTGTCCTCTAATCTCTCTGGATATCCTTCTGTTCTCTCATCTCTTTGGATTCCCTTTTGTGCTCTCCTCTGTCTGGATGCCCTTCTGTCCTCTTCTCTATCTTGTTGCCCTTCTGTCTTCACTTCTCTCCATATGCCCTTCTGTTCTCTTGATTCTCTCTATGCCCTTCAGTCTTCTCCTCTTTCTGGATGCCCGGCAATTTTATCCTTACTCTGGAAATTCTTCTGTCTTCTTCTCTATCTAGATGCCCTTCTTTTCTCTCCTCTCATTAGATGCCATTCTGTCCTCTACTCTCTCTGGATGCCCTTCTGTCTCCTCCTCCGGATGCCCTTCAGTCCTCTTCTCTCTCTGGAAGTCCTTCAGTCTTCTACTCTCTCTGGATGGCCTCCTCTCCTCTTTCTGGATTCTCTCCTGTAGTCATCTCTCTGGATGCCCTTCTGTTCTCTTTCATTTGGGATGTCCTTCTGTCCTCTCCTCACTCTGGATGCCCTTCTGTCTTCTCCTTTTTGGATGCCCTTCTGTTTTCTCCTCTCTGTATGCCCTTTTCCCTCTCCTCTCACTGGATATTTTCTGTTATGTCCTCTCTCTGTATGCTCTTCTGTTCCTCCTTTTTCCGGATGCCCCTGTGTCCTGTTCTCTCTCTGGATGCCATTTCTGTCCTCTTTTCTCTCTGAATGCCCTTGTGTCTTCCCTCTCTGGATGCCCTTCTGTTCTCTTCTCTTTATGGTTGATCTTCTGTTCTCTCATCTCTCTTTGATTGCCTTGTGTCTTCTCCTCTCTCTGGATGCCCTTCTGTCTTCTCCTTTCTCTGGATGCCCTTCTGTCCTCTCCTCTCTTTTGATGCCCTTCTGTTTTCTCCTGTCATCCGATGCTCTTCTATTTCTTTCTTTCTGGATGCTCTTCTGTATTTTCCTCTCTCTGGATTCTCTTCTTTACTCTCCTCTCTCTAGATGCCATTCTGTCTTATCCTCTCTCTGGCTGCACTTCTCTCCTCTCCTCTCTATGGATGCCCTTCTCTCCTCTCCTCACTTTGGATGCCCTTATGTTGTCTCCTCTCTCTCAATGCTCTTCTGTTCTTCCCAATCTGTGGATGCCCTTCTGTCCTCTCCTCTCTCTTAATGCGCTTCTATTCTCTCATCTTTCTGGATGCTCTTCTGTTCTCTCCTCCCTCTGTATGCCCTTCTTTTCTCTCCTCTCTCTGGATGCCCTTCTGTTCTCTTCTCTCTGGATGCTCTTCTGTGCTCACCTCTCTCTGGATGCCCTTCTGTCTTCTCCTCTCTACATGCCCTTCTATTTTCTCCTCTCTCTATATTCCTTCTGTCCTCTCATCTCTCTGGATTCTCTTCTATTATATCTCTATGCGTGCTTCTCTGTTCTCTTATATCTCTGAATGCCCTTTTGTCTTCTCCTCTCTCTGGATGCCCTTCTATATTCTTTCTCTCTGGATGCCCTTCTGTCATCTCCTCTCTCTGGGTGCCGTTCTGTTCTCTCCTCTCTTTAGATTCTCTTCTGTTGTGTCATATCTCTGGATGCCCTTCTCTTCTCTTCTTCACTGGATGATCTTCTGTTTGCTTACCTCTCTGCATGCCCTTCTGTTCTCTCCTCTCTATGGAAGATCTTCTGTTCTCTCTCATCACTCTGGATGTTCTTGTGTCCTTTCCTCTCGCTGGAAGCCCTTCTGTCTTCTCTTCTCTGGATGCCCTTCTATTCTCTTCTCTCTCTGGATGCCCTTCTCTCTTCTCTTCTATCTGGATGCCCTTCTGTCAGCTCCACTCTCTCTGGATGTCTTCTCCTCTCTCTGGATGCCATTCTGTTCTCTCATCTCAGTGAATGCCCTTATTTACTCTCTTCTAACAGGATGCCCTTCTGTCTGCTCCTCTATCTGGATGCCCTTCTGTCCTCTCCTCTCTCTTGATGCCTTTCTGTCCTCTCATCTCTCTGGATGCCCTTCAATTATATTCTCTCAATAAATACTCCTCTGTTCTCTTATCTCTCTGGATGCCCTTTTGTCTTCTCCTCTTCTGGATGCCCTTCTATCTTCTCCTCTCTCTGGATGCCCTTCTGTCCTCTCCTCTCTCTGGATTCCTTTCTGTTCTCTCTTCTCTTCTGATGCCCTTCTGTTCTCTCCTCTCTCTGGATGCCCTTCTGCCCTCTCCTCTCTTTGGATGCCCTACTGTTCTCTTCTCTCTCTTTAGGCCCTTCTTTACTCTTTTCTCTCTGGATGCCCTTCTGTCTTCTTGTCTCTCTGGATGGTCTTCTATCTTCTCTTCTCTGGATGCCTTCTATCTTCTCTGCTCTCTGGATACCATTCTATACTCTACTCTCTCTGGATGTCCTTCTGTCTTCTCTGCTCTCTTGATGCCATTCTGTTCTCTCCACTCTGTGCATGCCCTTCTGACCTCTCCTCTCCATTAATGCCCTTCTGTTCTCTCCTTTCTCTGGATGCTCTTCTGACCTCTTCTCTCTTTGGATGCCATTTCTTCCTCTCTTCTCTCGGGATGCCCTTCTGTCTTCCCCTCTTCTGGATGCCCTTCTGTTCTCTTCTCTTTCTGGATGATCTTCTGTTCTCTCATCTCTCTGGATGCCCTGTGTCCTATCTTCTCTCTGGATGCCCTTCTGTCTTCTCTTCTTCATGGATGCCGTTCTGTCCTCTCCTCTCTTTTGATGTCATTCTGTTTTCTTTCTTGTCCA
>NW_023045331.1:0-27500 GCF_011762505.2 Arvicanthis niloticus | reverse complement strand
AGGGCCTTCTTTGGTTTTAGGAATTTACCTTATACGGGCAGATATTCCATTACCCAAATTGATAATGAAACTGTTATAGAAATGGTAATTTTGGGACAGGTAAGAATACTAGGAATTGAAATATATGAAATGCTCACACAAGGGACCTGAGTTCTGGTCTCAGCACCCACATCAACTGGCTCAAAACTACTTGGAATTTCAGCTTCAGAAAATACCTACCCTTGTAAGGAACTGTACTCAAATGAACATAGCCATAGAGTATCTATCTATATCTATCTAATCTATCTATCTATCTATCCATCCATCTATCTCTCATATGCCCACAGTCCACACATTTAACACATAATATTTTGAATGCTAGTAATACAAAACTATACTTGCTTGAGTTAAAAATAGGGAGATGGGAGCCCTGACCTAGAACTAAGGTATTTAGTCCTCACCCCTTTATTAGATAAAGTTGGGTGTCAAAATTATGAAAGATTTTGTTGCATGCTGCTTGCACTTTTTCTGAGCTACCAAGATGTTTTTCTTTTAAAACAGGAAATGAGCTAGTTTGTGTTTTAAGAGTTAGACAAACCCCATTCCCATAGCACTCATAAAAGACTCTCTGATGTGTTTGGTTCAGGCTTTGCAATAGCAGGGAGAACTAGGAAGTTATGGGCATTTATTTGGCCACAGCAAAAACAAATATTTGTTGCATTATGGTCAAACGACTTCTGTATCCCACACAATCTGTGAGAGGGAAAACTCATCCAATAACCACAAAGTCATTGCACCTGCACTTGCCTACAATGAACAAGATGCCTGATGAAGGGGGCCACTGTGTATCTATATCATATCTTTCAGTTGCTGTAGATGTATGTATCTTGAAATGTTTAAAGTACTTAAAATCTAGTAATATATGAAACTGTTGATGTATTTATAAACCTTTGTCTATTTAAATAGTTATATTAAACATATTTTTCAGAAGAATAAAGGTATTGCATGTCTCTTTTAGTTTTTTTTTTGTTGTCATTGTTGTTTTATTTTGTTTTTGCTATTTGGTTTTAAAACAGATGAATTAAATGCTGTGGAAATGAAATTCAATAAAATTTAATTGGACCAAGTTGAACTATTGCATGCCAGGGCCATTATACCATCTGTTTCTACAAAATGCTCATTTAATTTAGGTTGGTATATTTCAAAAATTTACCTAGAGAAATCAATTCATCCAAAGTTTTTCTTCATTAATAATTAAGCATGTTTTTGTTAAAATCATTTCTTTGGACATGGAAAGGCTCAGGGACAGTACCTATTTTAATTCAGTTACATATTATACAGTAACGTATACTGAAATGAAGTAACATCACTTTTTCCACAATTAAGTAATACAACTCTAAGTGGAATGACTTGGTAAGGGAAATCCTGAATTTTAAATAAGGGCATTTTCCTTGGAAAATATTCTTTTACTACATAAAACCAAAGGAATAACTCTTGTTTGAAATATTAAACATGGGCTTATGCTCGCATAGTCCAGGTTTCCCCTGTACATTTTTAGGTCTATGGATGTGACTTACACACTCGTATACACATACAGATATACATGTATAATCCCTTGTCAGTATGCATGCTGACAATGTCCAAAAATGTATAAAGAGTGAGTTTCCATTCTCACAGTTTCCATTAGTCACTGTGGAACGGTGTTTCACAAAAGCAGCCTTGCTTAGGTAGTTTTAAATTTTCATCATTATCATTGTTTGTCTGAGGTGTGTGTGTGAATGATATGGGGGGGGCACACAAACAACAGTGTGCATGTGGAGATCTCAAAATAACTTTGCTGGTCTGTTATCTTCTCCATCCTCTACACAGATACTATGGGTCAAGGTGATGTTGGAAGGCTTGGGCAAGCACTTAGACTCATATAGCTGTCTTGCTAGTCACCACCTAAGGAACGTTTGATGAGGTCATTCTCATTTTTGGATTATCAGGCTATACATTTGACACTGACTTTAGAATCATATTATTTAGGCATAGACATTTCTCAGAATAATCCTCAAGAGTGATTTGTGGTCAATAATGCCCTTTCTCCCACTACTTCTTAGAGTATAATTAGAGACGTGTTTTTCTCTTATTATGAATGTCTAGAAGCAGAAAAGCCTCCATGTATCTAGCGTTTATAAAATGGTTTACATTTTACAGTTTTATATCGGATTCCATATAGATGTCTTTTAAATTACTGTTATCAGTTATTGCATCAACTGTGGAAACAGGTTCATGGGAAATGAAGACTCACATTGTTTTGTAAATGAAAATGTACTCTATAGGAAAAGACTGAATGAGAACCAAAGTGAGCTACAGAAACGTATTCTGGAAGATTAGTCTCCAACTTGCCTGGATCCATCTCCTTACTGAGTTACTGTGTTCTGAAAATTCTTGTGAACAGATTCTATCATGGGCTAGGAGCAATCCCTTTTTAAATGCCAATATATTTTTTCTTAAAACACTGAAGTTGCAGAAGCATGGCTTTATACTAGGAAAATGAAGTAACAGTCTAGAGCTTCAGGAGCTGGGCTTCAGGATTGTGTAGATGGATAACGGGTCATCTGAACATCAATGACAGATGGGAAACTAAACTCTGCGCTGAAGACCATGGTGTCAAAAATGTTTACTGCATGCAAAGCCCACTGGTTGATGAAGCTTGCATGTAAGAGTTGACATAAACTCTTAAAGATGAATCCTCAGCCAGACTTTTTTCACAATTTGAAAATAGGCGATGAAAATTTTGCTCATGATTCTGGAAGAAAGGCATATGTATGTTGAATCCTAGAATAATGCATACGAAAAAATACGTGTATATGGACACTCGTACACTAATGTGCACACAGACACTCTGAATCATGCATATCCACACATGAATACACACAGACACACGCAAACACACACAAACACACCAACACACACTGGCATACAGCTACTAGATTTTCAGTATATTTAAGTGCAATTTCACCCTCAGATACATTCTTCCTTCAATAACGCAGTTTTTGTGGTGACCATGGAGTTGCATTTGTCCGTATTTTAATGGCTTGTCATTCCCAATCCTCTTTTATGAAGAGCCTGAAAACCTCTCTTGGTTCTCTCTGCAGACATCACTATCTCCTGCTTCACTGCCTTGCTCAGCCAAGATCTTGTGAATGTGATGAAGATGGACATTATCAGCTTCCATCTAGAGGATCGACCTGTGCTGTCGTAATGAAGAATCCCTTCTTATCTTGGTTTGCTCTATGTGGAGGTAGAAGCGCCAGGTATGTATTCTTCGGAGGACTTATATACTTCACAAGCACAGGAGAAGATTTTGAAGGATTTTCTTTTCCTTCTTTTGAATCTTCTTGCTTCTCATTATTTTCGAACTTCTCGATTGTTACTCCATGCCCCAGTGTTGCTGTACTGAGAACTCACAGTAAGAGTGAGCACTTGTTTCTGGATGACATGGCTGATTTCCAATGAAACCTGGAGCCTTTTGCACTGCACTGGGTGTGGTGAAATTAGTTTTAGAAACATTTTGAATGAAGGAGAAGCAAAGATTCGGGTAGAAAAAAATGGCCAAGAGTTCAAGCAGGTGCAAGGTACCCAAGGCTTCCAATCAATAAAATTGATGCTTTTCATAGCTAAATACTACAAAAATATTAAAACTACACTATGTGTGTTATGTTCATCTGGAACAAAATGTAAGTTAACACTCTTTCTACGAGGAAGGCTCCTCAAATGGTGACTATTTGGAATGCTTACAGTTCAAATGTTTTTCACAAATAAATGGATATGTAGAAATGTTTAGGCAACAAATAAGAAGTGTGCTAAAAATAACAAATAATAGTGTGCTAATTAAAAACACTAAACGTGAATTAGGATGGAAGAAAGAGGACTTAGACACTGCGTCTGATAGTATTTAACAATTCAAATGATAGAAATATGTGTCTTCAAGGACATATTAGAATTTTATTATAACTTCCATGTGATAGATAAATAATGGGAAAGTACACTAATAACCATGAAAAAGGATACATAGATTGATTTATTCATACTAACAAGTTAAGTATAAAGGATTCTTTATATCTGCATACAGCCTTCAAAGCATTAGAGTTAGCATGGAGAGACAAAGAGAATTGATAGAAGATCATGTACAGTAACCCATGTTTATAACAAAGTCAGAGCAAGGAGACAGTCCAAGCTGAGGGCGGCCATTATGGCAGTGACTACCATGAGAAACTATAACAGACAAAGTTCAAAGAGTGAAATTCGAGTCTCCAGGCATGTCTCACTTGTCTGTGAATACACTTGTCTGGGTTACATGATAGTGAAGCTTATTAATCTGTTATTCTCTTGATGTAGAATTCTTCACATGTGCTTGTTGCCCTCATAACTTATGGTAAATATAATCAGAAAGAAGTAAAGAGAAAAAAATGGAAGTTAGACCATAGGGTATGTACGAGAGAAAATATGACATGTGTACAAATCAAAAGGCCTCCTCAAAAGAAGGGTGTGACTCAATTGACTCAAGCAAAGACTGTTGGTGAGACACTATGTCTTTCTGAAGGGACCACCCTACAGAATCATAGATCCTTTGGGGTAAAGACTCATGTCAGGGAAACTAGAAACAGTGGTGGGTCCCAGTCTTCTCAAATTAATCCAGAGCTCTGACTCTGAGTACCAGCAGAGGTCTGAAAGACTCTATCTTTCTTTCCACTCTTCTGCTGTCAAAAAATTGAGCTTTTGGCTCTGTATTTGAGAGCTTTCTTATAGAAGTTGAACAGTATTCTACCAGGATTTCTATGCTGTTCCTAGGGATATAATATCATCAACTATCAATTGGGCCATGGTATTCTGAAGATCTGTATGAGTTATCCTCCTGCCATTCTGCATTTGGTCTAATTTCTCTGTTGTTAACGGCTAGCATCATAATTGACACGTGATCACATTGGTCTCACTGGTCTATGATGTCATCTCCGTTGTGGCTGAATGGTCAAGCCTTGTTATTGACTGAGAAAACATCAACTTCCAGAGATGTAGAATCTTCCCTAACACAGTCTTCAGCGGAGCAGTGAAGAGAGGACCTTTAAAGCTGTGTGGGCTTACAGTGTGGCAATTTCTTCCAAGAGAAAATCTCCCATATCAGAGGGAAGCCCATTAAGACACGGAGTGTTCCAAATAAAGGGGAAATATTCCACTCTGCAGGATGTATCCTTAAATTTAAGTAATTAAGAAACCTGGAGCTTCAGGAAGTCCCTGTAACCGACCAGCTTTACTGGATATCTGGTTCTACAAGTTTATGTGTAAGATGTAAGGACTCCTGGAGACACCTTCAGAGTGACTGAGTTGCCTGGAAGAATTTGATACCAGCCAAACAGCCTGGAGCCTGACAAGGACACTGTCTAACCTAATGAGCCTGTCTGAAGGTTGTGCAGTGTACTATAGGTTCCCTGCTTTGTGAACTGTCACCTCTGCTGGGGTGGCCCTTGAGGATGCAACTGCCTTTGAGTTGTTTGGGCTCCTGGAAGTAACCCCTGATTTGATTTCTGTAATTAACCTCAATAAAATGCAATGGTTCACCAAACTAGACTTCGGTGTTCTCCTTACTCTGGTCTGTTGCAGGCTTCCTGTCTAGAGAGAGTAAACGTCTGTTTATGTCTCTCCAGGAATGGTGTCACACAACAGGAATAGGATGGGAGAATGAGAAAGCAGACAGCACGTAGAGATAAAGCCCATTGCTGGAGCTTTGTGGTAGCATTTGTAATTAATAGTCCCCGCGGCAAAATCACCGTTGAATGTTTCAGTTCTGTTGGCCAACTGAACATGGTCTGGTAGCTTCTACAATATAAGAGCTGCAAAATCAGTGGGTATTCCACCCTGTGTCACAATGTAACATCAGGGGAGGCACAGATTTTGAGAACATGATACCAAATATGCATACAGAAAGCAGTGGGCATTTCGCAGCAGTTAGCCTTTTAGCTTGGAGATGGGCAAAGGAGAGAACGGGAAAACCCAATCTTCACAAAGCTATCAGTGTCTGTGAGCAGGTGTTTTTGTTTGTTTGTTTTTTTTTTTTGTTATCCGATAATAACAATAACTGGCAAGCCAGCCACGGTTGTAAAGCTGATTTTTCCTTTGTGCATGGCTTGTTAAGCTCTGAGCATCTCACTGCTCTCTATGCAACCCCTCCCCATCCTTCATATTATCTGTCTTTTGAAAAGAACAGTTTGCTTTTATGGTTAATAGTTCTGGGGGGGGGGGTTCTATAACAAACAACAAACTAACAAACTACCATGCAGGGCACTTGAATTTTATAGTTCCTCATGCATAATCTGAGATTTGGTGTCAGGGTGCCAAATGGCACTGAGGCAGGAGAAGCAAGAAAACCCACTATTGAAATGAATATGATAGAGTCCAGTAATAGCAGTGTGAGTGTTTCTGTGTGTCTGTATGTGTTTGTGTGTGAGTGTGTCAGTGTGTGTGTTTGTGTGTGTCTGTGTGTTTTGTGTGTGTGTTTGTGTGTGAGTGTGTCTGTGTGTGTTTGTGTGTGTCTGTGTGTTTTGTGTGTGTGAGTGTCTGTGTGTGTGAGTGTGTCTGTGTGTGTTTGTGTGTGTCTGTGTATTTTGTGTGTGTTTGTGTGTGAGTGTGTCTGTGTGTATATATCTGTGTGTATGTCTGTGTGTGTGTCTGTGTGTGTGTTCATGTGTGTGTGTTCATGTGTGTGTGTGTGTTTTGGCTAAATATGCTTAAAAACAAAAGACAGATGAACAAAATGTATGAGGTGAGACAAGAATAGAAAAGCTTCTATGGTGTAAGGCAATGGAGAAATGTAAGTTGGAATGTGGTTAACAGGGAGCCGGTAAATGTAGAGAGCAAGTCATATATATTTGCTTCGAGGGAAGATGCTTATTTGTAGACTTAAGAATCATTTGTGTATCAGCCCAGCACACTCTATTATTCAACCTTTAAACATACACTTTTATGTCTTCAAACTAATGTGCACATTTTAAGCAGCATTTGAGCTATAGAAACCAACCAGGCACCAGCGTCGGTGGTTAAAATTAAAAATAAAAAGATACTCATTTAGTGACTGTCTAGCGTCTGTCTGACAGTAATTAATCTTACATCATTTCTTTTTCGAACAAGGATGCTGCTAGAGTCATTAAGGCAATAAAACTATGACAGAACTGCAGAGATACTGTGCAGTGTGTTCACAGCTACCAAGCAACTAAGGCAGAGTGTCAGCCTTTGATTGACTATTTATTAGGTGCAGTGATTTTTTTTTTTTTTTTTTAATGAGTGAAGAGTGACACTCACGCAGAGTTTAACTGCTTCCCAGGTTCACTGGGTTGTAATGGATGGATACTGGGTGTACTGTACATGCACACTATGGGTTGAATACTGATGCACACTGTGAACTTGTTAAATTACAGCTAAATTAGCATATTCATCATGACACATAGTCACCTCTACACATGTGTAAGAGAGACTTAGGAGATCCGAGTGAATGGTATTATGCTAATTACGGGTTGATCTCTTCAAACGTTAACGTCTTTGTGATAGCTTTTTCTCTTTTTATGAACATTGTAATCGCTGTAAAAGAAATGTTCTCCTAATCTTTTATTTTTATAGAGCTAAAGTTCTGGACATGGTATTGTCCCTTTGGATCATGGTTGCCTGAAAGACTTGTCTGTTACACGAAAAGGACAGGGTTTATTTTACTTACATTTCATTTTTCTTGTAGGCTCAGTTAATCTGCATGTGAAATCTTATGCAATAAGCTTCAATTAACAGTGCAAAAAAAAAAATTCATTCTTTTATCCTGAGACCAACACATGATAAGTAGAATTAAGGTTGGCTTTCAGAGTGAGCATTTTTATCAGAAAATCAAAGCTAGGATTATGACAGCTTTGCATCAGCCATCAAAGGTTAAAAAAGCAACTGCCGTCCGATTCAAGCCAAGAGCGATAAGAGATAATTAGTTTTATGATTGTACATATTATTTTATCCTGTCTTCTGTAATTCATAGAATTAGATGTAATAGCAGCTTTAAGCTTGTGGTCCAATAAATAGTGCACAATTTAATTTAAAATAACTGGGCAATCTCTTTTAAAACTCTTATTGCATTGATGTTTTAAAGACTCATAACACCCTTTGAGGTCAATTCTAGAATTATTAGATATTTTTAATCCTTTGCAATCATACGAAAACTGGTATCTCTGTTTCAATCTGTTATGGGTACTAAATATATAAATCTGAAAAGATTTTGAGCTATTTCCTTTCTCTATATCAATTCTAACATGGTTTTAATGCCTTAGCCTAGAATGGACATAACACCTATATGTATGAACTCTGAATGAAATATATAAAAAACGTCATATTTTCAAATAGCTAATAGATTGTTAAAATCTTAATGAATAATTTGTCAATTGACAATTACCTATCTGGACTCTAACAGTATTATTTTCATGTCTATCACATTTTTTTCTTATTCGAATCATATTTCAATGTTTGAATTTTTTTAAATTTGTTTTTATTATTTGGGAATTTTATACGTGCATACAAAATGCTTTATTCAAATCCACCCTATTCTCTCCTGCCCTGCAGATCCCCCTATTCTTCCAACCACAATCTCTCCCAACTTCATATTATTACTATCATCATCATCATCATTATTAATCTGCTGAGCTCACTTTGTCTTGCTGTTATGTGCATGGATCCACACTTGACATAAGTCAAGTTTTTCTTATGACTTAGACATTCCTGGACAGATCTAAAGGAGAGGTGTTCGGTTGGTTTGGGTTCAGTTTTGGTTTGTAGAAGGATCAGCATTGGAAATACAGACTGCTTTCATGTCTGCCTTGCATCCTGACACCCTCTGCCTCTCCACAGGAGCCCACCTCTAGACTCTCACCTGCTCACCCAGCTCTAATTTATGTGCACTGATCACAAGATGTGTTTTTGGCAGTAAACCATCCGTATTGAAGCATCTCATTCTGATACAGCATGTTTCTCATGTAAAATTGCATGTCAGCTTTCCCAGCTAAGGATGAAGATAAAATTAATGATGAAAGATGAAGCCATACTAATGATATGCTTATTCTTGTTAGGTACTTAAAAATCTCCTTTAGGTGTTGTTGTTGTTGTTTGTTGTTTGTTGTTTGTTGTTGTTTTTCTCATTTTAATCACATGCAAGTACTAAGGTCAGTTCTAGGTTGAGGAACTAGCAATACAATAGATGCAAATAGTCAAGGAACAAAAAAGACCTGGTGGAAGTGTTTGGCTAGGTGTCCTTCCTTCTGGAGGCTTGAGTATGGTAGTGCTCATGTTTTAGAATTGAATGCTGAAGCATTTAGGGTTCCAGCAACATGATGCAATTAACCTCACATGTTCGAGCAAAGAAAATGTGTGAAATCAAGTGTGAATGATGATTAAATAAAATCTAGAATTTTAAATTAAAAAAAAATCTCCTTTAGGGTTTTTTTTTTTTTTCTTATCAAAACAAGTGCCCTGGAGTTCACTACTTCACACTTCTATAATGGTGTAAAGTTAACTTTTCAATCTGTTAGACTCAAGCCTATTGTGATTCAAGTGAATGCTACCTCTTACTCTGTATTTTCACCTCCCTGTTATTTTATGCCCTCATTTCTATTAATTAATCTACTTATGTTTTATTATAGTCCATGCACTTTGGTTATTTTTCTTGAATTATCTTAAATCCTTCCTGTTGATTGGCTAATTTCTTACTTTTAATTGCTAAACACTATCCTTACCTGCGTTCTTCCTTCCAACACCTGCACAGCTTCCTTGCCTTTTTGGAAGACACATCCACTTTTGTTGCTTAAGATACCCAATCCCAGATCCATGCTCTTCTCAAATTAACGATTATGACTATTTTGCCAACCTCTCCATTTGAACAATGTCTATCGCTGTGTGTGACTTAATGTCTTAAAATAATTCCCATTTTAGTGCATTTCCAAACTGGTGGGGATAAGGAAAATTTTCTTAAGTGATTGTTAGCAATGCCTCAGAAGAGGATAACCGTATCCTACAGAGTTGCAAAATGGATTTATTGCTTTGGTTGCATTTACATACTTTTGATATAAGAGGATTTTAGATGTTCTGAAACTACCAATACATTGTGAGTTAAGGTTTTAGCCCCATCTCAATATGTATTTTATTTTTAGAGTGGGTTTAAAATCTGTGTCAGCAAAACAACTATGGCTCATAACAGAGCTGGGGTTCTGGTAGGTATTGAGTCCTGGGGTAGAACTAAGAGGTCCCTATAAGGCTTTGTTAGAGTGTTTCCTGCAGAGAATATATATATATATATGTGTGTGTATATATACACACACACATACATATGTATATATATACACACATACATATGTATATATGTATACACACACATATATATGTGTATATATGTATGCATATATATACACGCATATATATTTTTTCATATACAAGTACAAAAGGATAAATACTCTCCAATTTGATGGTACACAAACTTCTACGTCATGCTTTATGTTGATATGGTTTCAGTAATATAATAGAACCCAGAGAGAAAGAATATCACACACCAATGGCATTCCTATCTCATTAATGAGAACTAGAATTCCCCCAAATGTAGGGCATATTAATGAACTTACAACACAATGTTTCAGGTGTGTAAATATGTGTAAAGAGCTATAAGATCTATTGTTTTGGTTTAAACAGCTGTTGACTGAAAAGTGAGAATTTGTGGCCGTAAACATATCAAGCATGTTTCTAATGGGCAACAGTTGGCACAGTTGAACCTCTTAGGATAGTCAGAATTAGAGATAAGTCCACGGCCTATAGACAAACAAAACCTATAGTGTAGAAATAAGCCATCTTTCGTTGTAGGGAAGAAGTCAGTGAATCTCTTCAGAGTTCTGTAGAGTAGATGACTGAAGAATTGGCCCAGCGTTATGGATCAGGAAGAAAACAATTCAAACAACAGAAGTGGTGCTTTTGTGTTTTATATTCATGTAGAATATTATTGTATCTAAAGTTCCTAGATAAGTAAAGAGAGCTACCAATGTAGTAAGAGTCATGGCAGCTAAGTACAAAGGTGTAGGAGGAGCTAAGGTGGGACGAGTAAGGAGAGGAAGAGGAAAAGGAAGAGGAGGAGCTAGGGAGAGCATAGATGTAGGAGGATGAAGAACCATGCAGGTATGGAGAGCAGTCGTGGGTAACAACTTATATTTAGGTTAGCTAATTGGGAAACACCTCTGATTGTATGGGCATATTGTTATTGAGCATTACCAAACATATAAAGCCTTTGATTAATCTTTAAGCTTTAGAGTCTCGGATGGTCTGGGAGCAGCTCAGCCTTGCGGAGACAGCGTGGAAGATTGGCAGAACCATCTACCACGATGGCGTCTCATGGTTGCCTGGGCCGGTGTTTCTGGATGGCCGTTCCTAGCTGTGGCATCCACGTGGCCTCTGGCTGTTTCTATCTGCAGCTTGCATGTGGCCTCTGACTGTGAAACATGGCAAGAGAGCTAAGAAGAGCCACTGTTGCTTAGATAGTCGGCCCAAGAAAACGCCAATTTAAATATTTCCCACTACACAAAGGGAATACGAAAATTAGCTTCATCTCCTAACCTCAACAAATACCTAGAAGATAAATAAAATGTGATTTCTATAGCTACAAAAATAAATAAAGTCTATTTACCTGTGAAGGGAAATGCTTGCATGAAATCATCTGTAAATGGTAATTGAGTAAAAGAAATTTTAATCAAATGCAGATATATTTGCTTTGTGAATGGCAGGAAAACCCTCCTATCGTAAAGATACTAAGTCTCTGATGAATGAACAATTAACCAAACTTAGCTGCGATCCATTGTCAGCTGCATATGGGGGCCAGAGTTAAATCATTATTTTGTAATGTACTTTGATTAACAATCAATTATGAAATTAGAAGATACACCACACAGTCCTTGGGATTTACTTGAAAAAAAAAAGATGGGAACATGGTTCTGGGCAAGGAAACGGTAGGGAGGAGCAGGGACAGATGCATCTTCAGGACAAAGTACATTTTTTATATTGCCTTTGGAATTTAACAGCATGTCTTAATAAAAGTTAAAAAAGATCCCCTATATTTGGGGCTATATGTTCAGTATCCTGACTAAAATTTAAAGGTTAATTTTTCTAATATTCTTTCATGGAAATATAGAAAATTATAATTTTTACATATTCAAGGTAGAAGATTTTCTTAAGTAAGTTCCCCTAAAGAAAAAATGGTATGATGAAGATGTCAGGCAAATCTGACAAAGACAAACACAAGGATGAATCCCAAGTGAGGGAAAAAAAAGATTAGGTAAGGCTAAAGTGTGTAGAAAGATGGATATTCTGTAGGGTATGCTTCATGTTTCCACAAAATTAGGAAGAAAAACAATTGGGAAAAAACAATGGATTATATAAAGAAGTAAATATAAGCTCCAAAGCTGACAAATGGTGCAGAAATATCAAAGTCAAACCACAGTTGGAGACAAAGTCATAGCCACTAAACCAGCTGAAAACTTAAACTGGGCACCAGATCATAGGACAAACATACAGAATAAAACAAAAAATAATGTCTGTGTGAGGACCATTGATAAACCTCCATGCACTGCCCTGCGGTGATAGAATGCCATGATATGGCAAAACTGGCCATAATAATTAAATTTGGGTTATGTTGCTTCAGTTTTGTAGTTGATAGAAAAAACATCGATTGTAAACAACACATTAATATAAATAATAAAAATATGGTTAGGGTTATGGGTGGGAGAGTAACCACTACTGTCCTTAGATATTTTTGGCAATAAATGATGGGAGAAATACATTGAAGGGTAAAAATCAGGACTCACAAACTCTACTGAGATTTTTAACTGTTTCAGCAGTGGAGATAAGAGGGCTTTGGTTCTCCTGGAATGGAGTAATGTGTACTGATTTAACAATTTATTTCATCAGCCTCACTGTAATCTTGGAATATTTGAGTCTGTGGAAGCCACCCTCTTAGAAGAAGGAGGTGGTAGGAGATGGTATCTGGGGGAAAAGATGACAATGAGATAGCTAGGGAATTCTATTAGACATGAGGAGGGTTACAGAATTGGCAGAGAATTTGAGATTAACATCAGACAGCATCAAAGGAGGCCCAAGCCACATGTCTAAGTAGACACGGCAGCTTAGTGATTTTCTTATACCCAATATATATATACCATCTTATATCTTCTTATCACCCATTTCTTTGGCAAATGAATTGTCATGTGTCCCTCAAATAAGGAGAGAAAATCAGGCAAGAACATGTACTAATGTCTGAAGGTAGGGAAGCAAATCTGCTATGAGATATTCTTATATGAGCGCTCACTCATGATGATATTAGTAGTTAGTGGTGGCTGGAGAGGGGGTATCTTCTTCAGTGGTGTAGATGCTGATAATTCACTGTGCCTCTGTAAATAACACCTCCACCATGCTCATTCGAGCAATCCTGATCACACTCGGTGTGACACACACACACAGAGAGAGAGAGAGAGAGAGAGAGAGAGAGAGAGAGAGAGAGAGAGAGAGAGAGAAAGGGATGCTTATTGGAAAAAAGAAGGGGTTCACTAGGTGGGAGATAGTGACAAGAGAAGTTAATGGGGTGTCACACAATAAAAATGTACTATATACACATATGAAATTACCCTAAAGTAAGTTAACTGATAAAAATACAAGTTGAACCTATTTTTTCTCCAAGGGCCATAATGCTAGGGTGTAATCCCCCTAAGTAAATTAAACTAGTCTCAGAAACATAGATAGATAGGATTTTATAACACTTGTAGGTGTTATATTGTATATAGCTATATAAAATCATACACGCATGTACGCATATGTATATATGACAAGACAATAAAAATGAAACTACGGGAGAGAAAAAAATACTAAAAGGGGGTTAAGAAAGTGAAATCTACCCACTTAGCACATCAAGTCTCTGCAGGGCTAGGCACATCCTCTCCCACTGAGAGCAGACAAGGCCGTCCAGCTAGAACACATCCCACAGACAGGAAACAGCTTTAGAGATAGTCTCTGCTCCAGTTGTTGGGGGACCCACATTGGTACTGAGCTGATATGTGCCAGGGACCTAGGTCTAGCCTGTGTATGTTTTTGCTTGGTGTCTCAGTGTCTGAGAACTCCCAAGGGTCCTGGTTAGTTGGTTCTGTTGGTCTTCCTGTGGGGTTACTATTTCCTTTAGGGGTTTCAAGTTTTCCCCCAACTCTTCTGTAAAAATCCCTGACCTCTGTCCAGTGTGTGGCTGTGGGTCTCTGTATCTGCCTCTCAAAGGACAGTCATGCTAGGCTAGATAGCAGTAGCAGAGTATTATTAATAGTGTCAGGGATTGGTGCATCTTTCCCAGGAGTCTCACCTCCTCCTAGAATGAACTCTGCTTCTCACTATAGATGGCTCCCTCACCAGCTGGTGGCATCCCTTCTGCTTTCACAAATTGTAGAATGAAGCCATCTCAACCCTTCCTTCTTCATTCTTCACTACCAGATGGTTCTACAAGTCTCCATTTTAAACAATGCCCAAGCCATCTCTCCTTTCTTGGTAAAGTCATAACTATCTTCACTTTTTTTTCCTTCTAAGCAAAAAGCCATTAGACTTTTTAGACTCCCATAACTTCAAAATGACATTTGTCAGGGTTGTAATACTTGCATCCAGCTAAATCCACAACTCAGTCCTCATGCTGTATGCGAAACACTTCACCTTGAGACTCACAGCTGGGAACATTGTGGGTCATCCTGATATGAAGCTTACAAGCTATGTCCAGCAGGTGGCAGTACTGTGCCACCAGAAAGCCATAATCTCTACCCCTTTCCTCCCTGCTTAATTTTTAAATTATTGTATATTAGTTGTATAGTATGATAGTATAATTGTGACATTCGCATATGGATCTTGTGCACCTTGGCCATGCCCACCCTTGTATCCTCTCCTTTTATTCGTTTCCCAGAATGCTTTACTCCTCTACTTTCATGGTTGATCCCTCCTCCACCCCACATTCCATGTAGAAAAGAAAACGAGAACCACTTGTCTTTCTCGGTCTCAGTGATTTAACTTAGTGTGGTGATCTCTGGCCTCATTGATTTCCCCCAAACCATGGGTGGGAACTTGGCTTCTTGGGCCTCAGTTTCCCTTACTCTTACAATGGTTTTTATACTTGTAAGAGGCTCCAGGAGATGGTTTGCACAAGCTTGTCATTTCTGCTTCTTAGAACTTCATACCACATACTTTCATTTTCTTGTTTTACTAGTAACTCTTCTTTTCCATTAGTTCCTTGGCTTCCTTTCAGGGTGTTTCTATTAGGTCATTCTAGAAATCAAGCTTGGGGTAATTTTTTCTATATATTCCCCACCCCATTCTTCCTCTTCTGATGACCTCCGTGGTTATCTCACCTTTACTCTCCTTAGAAAGAAGGTGATCCCCATCCTTGCTTTTCTTTCTCAGGTCAATGCCATAAGTTCCAGATCCACTTGACTATCCAATGTACATCTTCAAATGAACACATCCTCAACTCTCATTCCTGTCTTCTCCTACCCTAGATGTGAAAATTGCACAGCCCACTCACTAACGAGTGCTTTAAATTCTACTTGTCTTGGATGAAAGTTTAAAATGATCATTTACCCACCTTTTGCTGCATTTCCTTCACTAACATTTAGACAATATATTGTCTCAATCTCTACCTCCCAGTGACAGCCACAGACCTTAGGCTAATCACCAGGTCTCCTGAATTGCTTTGGGACAAGAGACTATTTCATAGACTATGTTCCATTGCTCAGCCTGCATTCTGTGTTCCAGGATGTTGATCTTTCCCCCATCCCGGGCTTCCAGCACCAAAGATAGATTGAGTATTCGTTAGCCTCTGTGAGGCTTGTGTGTTGTTTTGCTTAAAGTTCTCCTGTGACTCTATACTGAAGTAGAACAGACTGGTACTGTCACTCGGGTCTGATAAGTTCTTCCACATTGGCCTTTGCTGCATTCCTTGGCTCACCCTCCTCATGGTCCATCCATCTACCATGCTGCCAATGAACCAGGACTGATTTGTCCTTAAAGCCATCAGTGTTGGTCCTGTATTTGTTTCTGTTTTTTTGTTTTTTTTTTTTTGTTTGTTTGTTTTTTTTTCTGGAAAGTTATTTTGCATCTGTTTGTGTCGCAGACCCCCGTTTGAGGAGCTGTGGTGATCAAGCATATGCTACAGTGATTCTCCAGACACATTCTCATGTGACTTAACTTCCACTATCTGACACACTCAAGCTGGACTATTGAACTTGGTCTATGAAGCTCCTTACACAGTACCAGAAACAGGTCCCTCCATTTTTTTTTTTTTTTTTTGTTGTTGTTGTTTTTACCAGTATCTTCATACTGTTTGTAATTCTATGGTATGATTCAGGGTGATGATGCTCATTGCTTAGTTCTTCTAATGAGCTACTGGGATACTCAGTATCTTTAATGAGTTTGTTCTTGCTTAATTCAGCCTGAATCAGGTTGTGTTTCTTGTAAATAAAAGATTCCAAAGAAGGACAAATACAAAAAAAAGTAAAGTGTAATAAGAAAAAGAACCAAACCCTTTATTTAAAATGTGAAGATATTTGAATATTTAAAGTGAGCCTAATTTTTCTAACAAGTCCTCTTCTAGTGGGACACTAAAGACAAGATTTGTTTATAAAAAAAAAAAAAAAAAAGAAAGAAAAAAGAAAAAAAAAAAAAAAAAAAAGATATCAACAAAGCTATGTATCACATCTTCCTGTGAAAACACTAGCAAGAAGAGCTGTATTCACAAACTGGAAATCCTTAATACCTTCACCATAAAATCAACATGAAATACTATGGATTTGGTAATGAAGGAATATTAAATCCATGCCTCTTTCCCCAGAGGATGTGCATAAAAGATAAAGTAAAAGCAAATTATATGGAAATATTAATAGTGTCAGAGTGTTTTTGTTTTGTTTTTTTTTTTACAAATTTGCATATATACAAGTGCACTTGTAAATATGTTTTCAAAACCAATTTATAATTTTTAAATATGGAGAAGTGCAGCTCCTGCTCATTAGTAAGGAAAAATGGTCATTTGTAACTGTGGTGAATAGGAGGAAAGTTAAAAAGATGACTAAAGCTATTGTCTTAGTGACCAGGCTGTTTTGAGACTTCCTTTGTCAAAGCAATTAGTCTAAATGTCTTCACTTTAGCCTCAGGCAGACTCTTCAGACAATGGCCAAACCAAAAAAAAAAAAAAAAACACAAAAAAACAAAAAAAAAACAAAAAACAAAAAAAACAAAAAACAAAAAACAAACAAACAAAAAAACCCAGCCACATTCTTCACCACAATGTCACAAAAACAGTCTCTAGGCCACACACTAAAAGTTGTCTCCTCTGAAACCTCTTGATCTAGGCTCCCACAGTTCAAAGCATACTCAGGAACACCATCTTCCATACTTCTACTAGTATGGCCCATTAAGCCCCACTTAAAGCATTCTGCTGCTTTACAAAGACCACAAAACCCACATTCCTCCAAATAAAAGCACGATCAGGCCTACAACAGCAGTACCCGACTCCTGGTACCAAGACTGACTCAGTTTGAACTTTATTGCTGTTGAAGAGACACCATGACTAAAGCAACTCTTATAAAGGACAACATTTAATCGGGGCTGGCTTACAGATTCAGAGGTTCAGTCCATTACCATCAAGGTAGGAGCATAGAAGCATTCAGGCTGGCATGATGCAGGAGGAGCTGAGAGTTCTACATCTTCATTCAAACAGAAGCCAGGTGCAGACTGTCTTTTCCACACTGGACAGAGCTTCAAAGACCAAGCCCACATTGATTGACATACTTCCTCCAACAAGACCACACCTCCTCACAGTACCACTCCCTAGGGGTCCAGCATATTCAAACCACCACTGGATATCAATGAGCAAAGTGAATATCCATTCTTGTGAACCATGCTGTAATCCACAAATGTACAGAGTGAGTCATGATATCAGCAGGAGAGGGTCTGCTGTCATCTTTGCTAGACTTTTAAACAGACTTCTTCACATTTGTAGCATCCTTGTGAAGTAAATTCAAAGATGCTCACAGGTATCTTAGGTCTATGACTGAAAGTTTTATGGACTGAAGCTTTTTCTAAGGTCTCTATATGGTTTCCAAGCCCTGTTTATGTAGGTGAGTGTGTGTAGGTGTATGTATAGGTGTTTAAGTGTGAGTATAGATGTTGTGTAAGTGTGTGGGTGGGGATGTGGATATTATGTGTGTAGGTATGTATAGGTGTGTTTGTGTAGGTTTGTCTGTACGAGTGTGTAAAAGGTGTATGTGTAGGTGTGAGTGTATATGTGGAGGCATGTTGTTATAGGTCTGTGTGTATGTGTGTGTAGACATAGATGTGTGTGTATTGTATATGTGTGTGTATGTAAGAGTGTGTAGGTATCCATAGGTGTATGTGTGTAAGTATTTGTGTATATGTGTGTATATGTATGTACATAGGTGTGTGTGTTAGAGAGTGGTTGTTATTTGAGCTTCCTTTATACTTTCCTTTATTCCTTATTTTATCCCTTCCTTGTCACGTGTCACAGAGGTGTGGCAGCCTGCTTGATAGAATCCCATAGTTGACAAGGTCAAGTTTGAATGTCATTGTCTATGACTCCCCTAGTCATTAGATGATGGCCCTCTTGGAGACTACATATTACATACTTCCAGGGAGACATGCTGAATCTTACCTGTGCCCTGATTCTTACAAGGTGTTTTAAATGCCAGCTCCCTCACACTCCCAGAAAGAATGGCTTTGTGTCCTTTCTTATTACTGTAGGTATATTTTATGATACAAGGGAAGCTCACCAGGTTAATTAGAAGACAGAGATATCCAGAGCAGATAAAACTATCACACAGGGCCTGGGGTTGTCCATGCTTGAGCTTGTGGGGAAACCCTACTAATTAATGATGCAGTCTACCATGACTGGATAGCTCTTCTGAGCTTGGAACAAAATGGAGGTCTCCCGTTACCATCAGGGAATTCCCTGCTCTGACCTTCTACACCCTCTACCTGGGAAAGGTCAGCTAGTCCTTGGCAGATGTACAAATTCAACTTCCTCCTCTGCCCCTAGTTGTGGCCGAAAGAATAGCTCAATGGTTAAGAGTCTAAGTGCTTCTGTAGAGGGACCTAGTTTCAATTTGTAGGACCCACACTGGGCAGCTCACATCTACCTGTAACTCCAACCTCAGATGTATCATATACCTCTGGTCTCCAAGGGTCCCTGCTTACATATGCATATACCAAACACACAAGCATACATGGACATATGAATTAAAAATTAAAACAAATCTTTAAGAGAAAGAAGACAAATACAGCCTATTTTTGTGCTCACTCATGAAAACTAAAATGTTTATCTCATGGAAGAATAGCACAGGAAAGTATTCTGGAGAAGCCAGGAAGGAGGGAAGGAGGGAAAAAGGAGACAATTTTGGTTAAATGCATCAGAGGACAAGAGGAGCTCATTCTGGGTGTCTATATATAGTATAGGTGGGTCACAACTCATGGCCACCTATGGTATGTTTTAAGATGACCAGAAGAATGAAATCTTCCAACCAGGAACTGATTAATGTTTGAGGAGATGGAAGCTTTGGTTGACACCTGGAACATGACATATTTGACATATTTGATACAGTGTTGAATATTGTACTCTATATACACAAGTCTCTGTGATTGAAAATATTTAACCGTGGTGGCTATTCTGGGTTGTCAACTTGACTATACGTGGAATGAACTACAATCCAGAAGTGGAGAGCACACCTGTAAGTCAGATCTTGAGACTAGAAGTTACATGACTTTAATTAGCTCTTGAAGCCATACCTTCTATGGGAGGCCTACCTAGGGACAATGGAAGATGGAAGAGTTCATTATTCTTAGCCTGCTTGCACTAACCAGGACATTTATTGGCGCCTACTTCTTCAGGATTCTAGCTTATTCAGAAGACCAGCTGAAATACCCAGCCTGATGGGACTGAGCAGCTTCATTCTTGGACTTTCCATTCCTTTCTGGCCATTATTGGGTTAGTTGGACTTCATTCTATAAGTAATTCCAATAAATTCCCTTAATATATAATTATATATATAATATATAAAATATAATATATAATATGGAATATGGAATATGGAATGTGTAATATGTAATATATAATATATAATATATGATGTATAATATATAATTTGTAATTTAATATATGTGATATGTGATATATAGTATATAGTATATAGTTATATATAATATATGATATATGTTATATGAGATACAATATATGATATACAATATATAATATATTTATTATATATAATAATATATAATGTATATAATATATTATATATAAATTATAAATTATATATTATATAATAAATATGTTATATATAATTTATAGTTCCATATACATATATACACATATACACATACACAAATATACATACACACGTACACATACACACATATATACATATATAACATATACACATAGACACATATATACATATATAGTCATTGCATACAGTTTGTGACTCTAGAGAATCCTGACTAAGACAGGGACATAGTAGGGTTGTGGACAGAGCTTTACTGATGAAAAGAGACACTGTGTTAAAAGGCTGAGGTATAAGTCAGGCAAATGTCCCAATATATTCTATAAAGAGGCTCTGACAGTTACTTCATAGACAGTAGGCATAGTCTCAGGGTGACGGTTGGATTTTGTCAACTTGACACAAACTAGAATAACTTGGGAAGGGAGGACTTCAGTTAAAAATAGTCTCCATCAGGTGGCTCTGTGGTTATGTCTGTGGGACCATTTTCTTGATTGTTGTTTGATATGGAAGGGCCCAGCCCATGGTGGGCAGAAAGATCTCATGACAGTTGGGTGAATCTGAGGTATATAACAAAGGTATCTCAACAAGCGAATAAGCAGTGTTCCTCAGTGCTCTTGGGGTTTAGCTCCTTTTTCATTTCTGCCCTTGATTCCCTTGGTGATGGTCTACACCTCTTTGATGAAAATAAACCCTTTCTTCTCACAAATCTGTTTTGATCAGTGTTTTACCACACAAAAAGCAAACTAGAATAGTCAGACAGTGGTAAACCCTCACTTTTATATGTGGCAGACCGTATTTTATGTTAACACATGGTTTGGCATGTTGAATTTATTTTTCCAGTTGTTCGCTGACAGGCTGTCTGGTTCTTTACTCTCAGTACCCATTGGTCAGTATGGTGATTCCTAGGCTCTAAGCGGCTCCTTGATAACCATCTGCTTTACATTGCTTTGGCTTTCCGTCAGTGTCTTCAGAAACCCCCACAGGGACACACACGTTGAGGCATTTCAGCTTTTGGAAACACACCAAGTACAGCCTCACTTCACATTGATTCATAAAAGTAATATTTCTCAAACCAAGGTTTGTCAAAAAATAGAGTATGATGGTTCCGTGCCGATTTTCAACTCCATAAACCATTTCATTTTGAGAACGTTGATACTTTCGATGAAAATGGTCCAGAAAGAGCAAAGAAAAGCAAAAGTAGCTACTCTATAAATTAAAACACGGGTAACTCAGTTCCCCGGCAACTTAGAAACTGCAGCAGCGTTGAGAATTTTCCCAAGGCACTTCTATCTGAAATCCCCAAGGGAGTGGCTTGGCAAGTTCGACCCTGGAAACAGAGAGACTGGGGTACTGGGGAGGAAATATAAGAGAGGACGATGCTATAGGGAGACTGAGGTTCGAAGGAGGACACAAAAGGGGGGACGCTGCTGCCGGTCAAGGGAAATCAGTGCGCACAAACAGGTCTCTACATCATCATGATAAAGTAGGGTCATGGGCCTCTCCTGGATCCGTGTTGTAAGGTGGTGCTGTTGTTTGAAAGTTAAGGGTATTATTGACGCACCTCCAGTACCCCTCTTCTGCTCCAGCTCCCCAGTTCTGGTTGCTTCTTTATGGACTAAATCAGAAGGATAGATTTCCAAGCGATCTATTACATCCTACAAGTCTCTCTATTCAGTATCAAAAATGGCCTCTGACGCTCTATTGATCAGAGCGCCATGATTAATTATATAAATTATCCTCTTCGCATTCTTTACCCAGCACCGCCTTTCTTATCCCTGCAAGGGAAAATGTAAATTGAGAGTCAGCTAAGCAAGGAACACTTCAGATGGCTCCATTCGATTTGCTTGCAATGGGGTTAACAAGTCCATTTCCTTGTTTACATTTTCCAGGAGACAGAAATGGTGCATGTTTTTCTTATATGACGTTTATAATTGTTTCAACAGAGTTTTTGACTAATGATACATTATATTCTGCAAAGTACATCCTTCCTCTTCTCTATAGATGAATATATACATCTTATTAATATATTACTTTAAATACATTAAGCTACAGTGCAGCCCTTCATTGTGAGCTATACTGTGATGATTGTAAATTATATATTAATATATTAATCAGATCTTTTACGCTTTTAGAATCCAGGGATAGGACTAAAAGCCTCAGTTAATTAAGAGGAGAGGGATTTGCCTACTGATTCTTGTTACCACCAAATCCTTTAGCCATAGTAGCTTGAAGAGTTATGTGCAGGGGCCAAATGCTCGGGTAAATATGAGTGAACTCACACCTATGAATATCTGTGCACATGCTAGCACATCCATAATTTCTCAAACCCTTGATCCCTCTCCATCTTTAAACAGTTAAGTTGAACATATATCCTCTTTCCATTACTAAGATATTCCTCACTCAAAATCCCGATCATAGAAACGGATAGACTGCCTCTAAGCTTCTGTAATCTTGTCACTGAGGTCATGTCCTTTTTATTCTTAACTGACTAGGTTCAAAGATCAAAGTGTCCAGATATCATAGTCAACCTTAGGACTATGTCCAGAAATAGTACAGTAATGCTTCGAGAGGGGGAATTTTCTAGAAAACATTAAGAACAGGGTAAAGCAACAAGAGCCAGTGGATTCTGTGATGAAAGGGAAACAGGCTGTTCCTAAGAGAAGACTTAGCATCCTATGTGCCGTCTTCACTCCTAGTCTGCCCTCCATATCTCATGCTGCCGTGGACCAAGCACAGAAGTCTGTGGGATATATCAGTAAAATGTGACTACTGCTCTTCCAAGATAGAGCAAAGCAGCAGCTTGCTTGGGTTTTAATGTTTTCTTCATTGCTTCTGTTCTCCTGCCAACTTTTAATTCAGTGGCATTTTCATTTGCATTTTACAAAGATATAAACCTCTGCAACTATTTACGGCAGTACAGCCAAATAGTAACGTAAGCTTGAATTGTCTCCTATCATGGAGCTTGCCGAGTTGTGAATGATGGCAAACGTGAAGTCGAGTGTGACTGGCCACTGTGAGAAGGTGAGGGCGTTCATACTGTTTTCTTACAGCTGCGTACTCAAGGTGCACATCAATGCAACGGTCACACCTTTTGGCACTATGTTCTCTCTATTTTTGAGTCAAGTTAGCCTTGAATTTGTGATCCTCTTGCTTCAGACTCCAGAGTCGCTCAGTACAGAGTGAGCCACCATGAGGTCTGTCTCACAAAATCTCTCCCACTGTCCTGGCTTCAATGACCTCATGTTTCTCAGCTTAGTCATATTTCAAGACTCAGTGGAGATCTGAGTCTCTCTTCAAAGTTATTGTTTAATCTTGTATAGGAGCTTCTTTGTTTGGTCTCCAAAGGGTTTCCTGTGTGGTCTGATTCACTGTCTGCTGTGATGCGTAGCTGGAGTTGACATTTCCACCTTATTTTTTTCTCACCTCTAATGACAATCTCCCAGTTTTACACTTGACACAGATGTACTGGGGAAAAGGAATTTAGAGACAAATGATACATGATTCCTAAACTAGCATCTGAGATGTTGGGTGTATGGGTTGTCGGGGATGGAAGGGGTGTTAAACAGTGATGTTTGTTCAGAATATATAGTTGTTCTTACTCTACAGTTCAGAGTGTTTTTAAAAGTATATATAAAAATATTCTGGTATTTTTGATACTACCTGATTATTCTTACTTGACAAATATGTTAAACATCATGTTTAAAATTAGATAATTAAATAATGTAAAGCATTCCCAGTGCTTAATGTTTGAAGAGAGATCTTCTAATTCACCCTCATGAAAGTAGTTAAATACTTACTGTGTCCAGTAAAAAAATCTTAAAGAGTTACAGTTACAGTAAAGTTACAGTACAGAAGTACACTACACTTCCAGTGGTCACCATTTTTCACTTTTGTTATAGATGTAGAAAAGAAATACAACATTGAATTACAAAGTCTAAAGGAAATATTAAAAAGGACAAAATACAGGAAAAAAAAAACCAGAACTCAGCTTTTATAATTAACATTTGTGTCTTTAAAATTTAATAATTATGCATATTGCACTGTCTCCTGTATTCCAACCATGCTTGAATTCAGGTAATGACAGTATTGCTCCAAGCTCTAGTCTGATTATGCTTAAGGGAAATTTCTCTTCTCAGGAAACATCTGCATTCCTCAGGATACAGTGTATCCCCCTTGGCTCTGTATCCAAATTCTGTTCACACAGGAAGTTGATTTACTCTAATCTGAACACCTGGATCATAATGGAGAATTGCTAGTACAATTTCAAGGATTGTTTTTAGTACCAGTGAGAGAGAGTGGAGGGGAAGAAAAACTTAATTTGTACACTTGAGATGTTTGCTGTTGGTTAGTAACTGGCTTCCTGGACACCTACTGATGCTGAGGCATAAGGCATCTGGGGAAGAGAAACATTGTATTTTATTCTCTTGATTTTAAAGGCAAGAAAATAAAGTCTCAAGACTTTTTTTTTTAATCCCCTACAGTCATAGTCATCTTTTTTGACATTTCAGTTGAAACTTATTTTTCCTGCCTGCATCTCCTTATTTCCCCATTGCCTGTAGGGTAAATTTAAAATATTCCAAAATGATTCATAAGCTCATCTACATGAAACTTTCAAATCGCCTCTGCTGTCACCACGGGATGGTATTCCTCTTAAGGTCAAGCATTCAGAAGTTAACAGTATAAAACCTACATAAAGCAGCTGGGTAACGAAGTATGTCTCTTAGACTCAGCCCCTCTGGACACTCAAGTCCACTTACTGAGAGCTTTTCAATTCTATTGGCTCATTCTCTATCTTTAAGAGTGTCAGTTTTGATTAAATATTTTGAGTGAGTTCACACTTTCCCTCAATATTAATATAACCACATATAAGCCATTTGCCTGATATAACTATTGTCCTGGAAAAATGTCCAATTTAACATCTCCTAAATTCCCACCATTAAGCAACCCATTATGGTCGGGTACAAGTGATGTCCTTAAAATTGAATCAAAGTATCTTGACCTGCACTCTGAAGGCCTCCATGAGCAAGCTGCTCAGGGAGATTGGTTGCCCAGGCAACAATAACAACGCCACCCTCTTTCCAACTACTCTACACACAGTGTAACTTGCCTTGCAGAGGACATCCTGTCTGCAGGGAAATGGTGCAGTGCTGCTGGCCTGGCTCAAAATTTGCTCCACATTTGACCATGCTGCCACAGGTTAGGTCTCAATGGGTCCTAACATTCCAGATTCAGGTAGTTCAGATGAAGGAGAAAGAGGAAAAGTACATGCTGAGTTTACATGAAATTTAGCCAGAAATAGTCACAGAGTTCAAAGATAGTACACGGGTATTTTTGTAGCATGACTTGGTTTAGTTTTCAGAAACCATTTTTTGTTCTACCATTTACCCTTTTAGATAGTAAGCTAAAAATAAGACTTTAGGGGCTGCATTTTAAATAATCAGAATGTGGTGATTAAAGTGTAATTTACATAAAATATTCACTGACATTTAAAAACCTGCCTTTGGGGCTACAGTAGAGTCCTTGGAAGGATGGAAACCAGGATAGAAATCTGCTGAAGAGGCATTGGTGGCAAGACCATTCCGAATTCCAGAATTTTCTAAGAAGAATTTTTCACTGAGGAAAGAATAATTGGGGTTCTTTTTGTGCTTGAATATAAGTGAAATGATCTCTTGTAATGAGCTGGCACCATTAACAGATGGACTATTCAAACATTGGATTTATTCTTCATTTATTTCAGTGTGGAGAGAAAATTAAATAGAAATTCTGCTTATCTCCAATTAGTGTTCCACTTTGAAACACAAATCATGGCAACAGACAAAGCTTTTAAAAGTTCATCTCAACAAAGGGAAATCACCTGTCATAGTTTTGAACATCATTATAAATCCATTTTGTGTTCAATACTGGGGGAAAAAAAAGCTTTTATGACAACCCATCCCTTGCCAATTATTCCGTTCAAAGAAGTTGCTTTAGCAGTTTTGATATATGATATGTGATATGTAATATGGCTACTTTAAAAATATACACTTTTTATTTCTCTGAAAATTTCCTGCTTGTATATAATAATGCTTTTTTTAAAAACCTCTCAAGTCCACAGTACCTTCAGCTAGTATCCATTGTGAACCTCCAACCTGTCTCCTTTCCAAGTTCAGCCTACCATCACCACATTCATTCACTACCACCATCACCACCATCACCATCAACATCAGCACTGTCACCATCAACACCACTGTCCTCATCATCACCATTATTCCACTGAGTCCAGTTTTTGATGGCATAGGCAAATGTGTATAGGCTTCTTAATTAGGTCATGGGTAACCAATATCCCCAAGGAGAAGTGAGGTTCCCTCCCTCATCAACAATGACCTTCAAAAGGCTCCTAGACTTGGGGCTGAGCCTCAGAAGCCCCTTTCTACCCATGCTATAATTTTCACTGGCTTGATCTTGTGCCGGTCTTACGGCAGAAACCGCAGATGCTATTTGTTGAAAGACGCATTAAACATGCCATGTCCAGACAACAACGATTCATAAATCTCCCCATCCACCAGCTATTAACCTTTCACCTTTTAGGACACACCCTCTGAGCCTTGATGGGAGAAAGGTTGATGAACCAACAGGTAATGTCTGCTTTTATTTATTTATTTATTTATTTTACATTTTGGATCCTGAGTTTCTTTTATAAGTTCATTTTGATGTACAGGATAAAATATTCATCTGCTTTGCTCAACTCCTGACTTTGTATGCTGTTCATTCTACGATAGTGTACGTGAAGTTGCCATCCGGATTTTGTTTCAGATTGCTTGTCACCAGCTTATGATGGGAAATGGGATTTCTGGGTACTTATCTTCTGAATGAAAACCTTGAATTAATTATAAGTGGATGTAGGCTTAGAGTTTTCAAAACCCACTTTAATAAGGGTTCTCAAATGCTTTGACTGCCCCTTCTAGCCCACCATCCAAAGATAGGAGAGAAAAGATGGTAGATAGGACAAAAGGATGTGGACCTACTTAGAAGTAGTTTCTTTGAAGCACTTCTGATCTTTATTGTCAGTATACCAGTAGTTCAATTCAAACATGGATCAGCAGTTGTGGCATGATCACGCAGAAACAGCCAGGCCTCTGCCCA